>NC_048596.1:75726930-76025856 GCF_003668045.3 Cricetulus griseus
TCCAGCCAGAGGGCTGTGCCTAGGGAATTGCGCCATGACATTTTCTTGTCATCTTACTGCATGGTAGGCCCTGCTGCACAATACAAGGCTTACAGCTCAGTGGCTGAGTGGGAGAAAAATCATTCAGCTTTACATGTTGCCCAGGAAGAGAAAGGATGAGACGGATCTAACTGTAGGTAATTAATTCTCCTGGTGTTTTTGGATATGAGCATCTGCTTCAATGGCTACATTTGTTAATATCAAGCAATAGGGATTTCTTTCAGAGTGATTGTAGTAAAAAAAAATTAAAAAGCAGTGGAACATTTTTGAAACGCAAAGCTGGCCCCCTAAATCTCTGGCCTGTTTGGTATGTAAAACCCTTTATCCAGCATGAATTTTTTATGAAAAGATTGAGAACCCAAGAAATAAAAGACAGGATATGGAAAATTGTCATGCAAGAGATAGCTTGAGGCTGACTTTTAGCCAATGATATTTCAGGCCTGCCAGGTCCAACCCATAAAACCCACCCCATACTTTGCTTTCCAAACAGATAAGCAAAGCCACACTGCAAGATGCAGAAGGCACAGCTAGTTGGAAATCAGAGCCCTGAATCACCATGTGGAGGAGGAGCAGGGCCAACTGGTGAATAGTATTCATTTTGGACTTCATTCCCTTTAAGATTCTTAGAATGCAAAGAGGTCAGGACACTGTGATGTAATATTAGGAGTTGTTGCCATGGGAAAGCAGATCAGTAGGCCTTGGTGAGAAAGCCACACAGTATCCATTGGGGAGGGCTAGGAATATAAGGTGTTTGCAACAGGACTGCTTTGTGGGTTGAAAGACATATATTCTTGAGTTAAAGATGCCATCTACACTCTCTGTCTGTAAGGTGACCTAAATAGGGGTGACTGGTGCTCAAACAGTTTCTTGTTGTGTCTGTGACAGGATTGTGGTAAGATGTCAAAGTATCAGGATGTCTGTGTGTGGTATGCCAAATCAAGTTTGAGGGAGAGGACTCTCCATATCTGCTGACCTGTCCAGCCAGCACCTGGTATAAGACCAAGACTCTAGCCTACTCAAGGCTGAAGGACATCTATTTACACTACCCACCAGTGATAATCCACTCAGGAACCACATGCTGCATAACGTAGGTAGGTAGGTAGGTATGTAGGTAGGTAGGAGGTAGGTAGTGCTTGAGACCTTTTCTTGGGCTTCTCTGTAGATGAAGCTTCCTGGTAACATTATTTTTTGTCAACAAGGACTGTCTTTACATGGCCAATGAAATATGTGTTTCAGAAATCACCATTGTCATACACTCTCTTCATCTACTTTCATAATTTTATTTATTGAACATGTGTTCATATTCTTATGTATGATTTTGTGTCTGCATGTTAAAATGTGCAGTATATGTCTGCTGTTTTCTTCTGGTTTCCTAACTGGGACAGCATGAGGTTCCTCTGCTATGCTGCTCTCTAGTGAGTGATTTTCTTAGAATTCATCTACTACAATGTGGGGCCTGGTAGGGAAAGCTTCATAGATTCCTGCTGATTGGGCAATCCCATCTAAGCTGTGTTTAATGATGAAAGGGATGGGTTGGAGGCCAAGGTTTTGAATCAGCTCTGTACCCTAAACCCCAGGTGCTGCACATGGCATACTGCAAGTCTCATGACTGATAAACTAGGCAGCAGAAATGATAGACCATATTTGAGCTGAGTATGTCCCATCCCTTATGATCTTCCTCTTCCCAAGGATGATGTTCTCTGGGAGGAGGAGGACCAGGTGTGATGATGTTCCCAAGAAAGGATCATAAGAGAAGCCTTGATTCAGATACTTGCTCCAAGGACCAGTCCAAAAGGTGCCTCAGTGCCTGCACAGTGCTTGAGATACCCTGAACAGCATGGGGGCTGCCATTTGTGGCTTCACATAAAGGGCTATGTAATGGTTATGGGTGTGCCCTAGACTTGCTGGTAGTACATATATTTTAGTGGACTGTGATTCAAAGCTACTTACCTTTCAGGTAAGTCAGTACAGAAATAGTCTGAAGACCTGATCTCACATCAGTGAGTGCATTTGGCAGGGGCTATTGTCAAAGGTTCACTATGGCCCAATTCAGTGTTTGAGGGGTTTTCTAAGTACAATGTGGTGAACACTTGGGAAGATATGAGTGGCATGGACCAGAGGAACACCCTCACAGTTCATGACCATGCATTTTGTAGAGGGAAAGGACTCTTACCTCTACTGGGGGAAAGGCCTTGTGAGGATCTGCACAGCCTGCCACTGCTTTAGCAAGGTGGCCTCTAGACCAATAGTTCTCAACCTGTGGCTCATGATCCCTTTGGGTATTGAATGACCCTCTCACAGGGGTCACATATCAGATATAGTGCACATCAAATATTTACATTATGAATCATAACTGTAGCAAAATTACAAGAAAATAATTTTATGGCTGGGGGTCACCACAACATAAGGAAATTAATTAAAGGAAATGAATTAATGCAACATTAAGAAGGTTGAGAACCACTGCTTTAGACGAGGTACATCAACCTCTTCTCTTCTGTTAACCACCTATGATATTCCTTCATGGACTTAGATCATAGAAGGGAGGAAATTCTGCACAATGCCTTGTTGGGACTCTTTGGGACTCTCTACTTAGAAGCAACCATCTTTCCACATGAGCTCATGGGGCATCTCCAACACAGCCACAGTCAGCTGTGCAGCAGGAAGTCTTTCCCAACCACTTTCCTTTCCTACCTATTCCACCTTGCTATTTCTGTGATGTTTAATCTATGTTATCTGGACTATGTGCTTGTGTGTCTGTGCCCTATAATACTCTGTGGACAGATCAATGTTCTCCTGAGTATATTTGAGATTTAAGAGAAGGATGGTTAAGTATTGACCTCTAGCCACTAAAAAGTAGTCCAGGCCAAACCTGAAGAAGGCCATGCTAACAACCTAAAATGAAAATCCATCATGTTTAACCATGTATTTAACAATGAACAAAAAGACACCAGGAAGAGGAATATACCTAGGTTTAAAACTGAACTGGAGGAAGCCAGGGAATAAAGTGTAAAGTTAAATTAACTTTAACCCTAACACAAAGAGGCCCTGGCCCAAACTAAGAATGAAAGTATGTCCCAGTCAAACCCGAACTGAAAAAGGCCTGTGTCAATACCAGATGATGAATAAGCCAAGCCCAAACCAAGAAAAGTGGGTTCAGGCCAGTCTCTCAGATGGAGGTCAGGAAGAGGAAGGAGAAGGAGAATGCCTGGACCTCACACTTCCTGTGAAGAAGTTGAGGTTCCATCCAAGAAGAGAGGTAGTGTTACTACAAGTCTTTCTGCCAAAGCTGCCCAAGCCCTGCTGCCATGTGGGCACTTTCTGCCAGGCCACCCAAGTTCCACCTGCTGCCAAGTTATGGTCCCAAATAACACAGAGAGACTTATATTAGGTACAAATGCTGCTTGGCCAATGACTAGGATTTCTTATATGCTAGCTCAGTATTAATTATCATAAATCTATATATTTTATAAGATTTATCTTAAAGAGGATGCCTTCTGCTGGCACTCTCTCTTGGCGGCTGATCACATGTTGACTCCAGAGCAGAGACCAGGAGGAAGAGAGAGAAAAGGGATGACTTCCTTCTTGCCCTTGCTTATATAAGTCTGCCTGCTATGTCACTTCCTGCCTGTATCACAAGACTTTTTTTATTACATTTCCCAGAATCCTCCTCGACTCCTAGTCCTGCCTAACTTGCTGCCTCATTGGCCAAATAGTGCTTTCTTCAACAATCAATAAGATAAACATATACACAGAAGGACATTCCCCATCAAGGTAGGACTGGGCCAACCCTGATATTGTAGAATCCTAGGCCCAAACCAATAAGAGAATCATGCCTGGGGCCAATCCCCTGAGTGAAAGAGACCCAGGAAAAAGCAAGGAGAGGAGAATGCCCATGCCTAATCCTAACCTTATGAAGCCCAGACCCAAACCATAACTAGAAGTGGCCTTGGCCAATCACTTAGTTGAATGTGGCCCAAGTAGAGCAAGAAAAGGAGAATGCCTGGGCCTAACATTTTCTCTGATGAAGCCAAGGCCAAATCCAAATAGAGAAGCAGGACTGGGTCCAACTCTAAGAAGCTTTGGTCCCAAACTGGAAAGAAAAGTCGGCCTGGGCCAGTTCCTCTAACGAATGAAGTCCATGCTCAAGCAAGAAAAGAATGACCAGGCTTAATCCTTAGCCTGAAGCAAGAAAAGAAGTGGCCTGGATCCAATCCCTAAAATGAAAAGGTCCCCAGCAAAACCAAAACCAAACCAAACCAAAACAAACAAAAAACAAAACAACCAAAAAATATTCCAAACCAAAACAACAACAGAAAACTGTATGTCTGAACACAATCCTTATTGTGAAAAAGCTGGCCACAATCAGGAGAAGTGAGCCCTGGCCATACATTGAGTTTAAAGAATCAGAGCCAATACTCAGATCACAGAAGAGGCCAGGCAAAATAATGGAGTGATCACTGATGTCTCCGAAGCTTGGCCAAAACCAAAACTCAAAGGAGAGACATGGGGCTGAACTAAATGCTGACCCTAGGAAGCCCTGTCTTAGGTAAATTGAATGGAGCTTGGTCTAACCTGATAAGGGATTTTTCTTCCCTAGGCTGAATCCCACCTTCAAGTAGCCAAGGACCAAGCCATACATGAGTCCAAGGGGAACCTTGTCAAGGAGTGTACCTGATCATAAACTGATATCACTGGAGACCTGCAGCCTCCAGAGAAATAAAACTCAGGAGCCCTTAACATTATGGATGCATGGGCAAGGCCCTAGCTCTTCATCCAACCCAGGACACCTCCTCATCATAAGGGAGCTGGAACATCATGGTCTTAATGAAGCCAAGGGACCCTTTACTGATGAAACTACATGGACACTCTTTGAAATATATGGTGGCCAGAGTGTACCTTGAGGTGTTCTGCCCTCAGGTCCTGATTTCACCTGATAGTTTACAATCAACTTAGAGCTCAATGGTGACACATACTAGAACATTTACAGAAAATCTTGACTCTCAAGCGTTTTTGTACTGATGAATGATATAAGTTGACATTGAGTACCAAGTGTGTGGGTCACACACTTCATTCACGCCAGGGAACACCCTCAAGACACGTGGACCAGGCTTTTATTTAATCTCTTTACGATTCCTGGTGCTCCTTTACCAACTGTGCATTTTGTATGTTTCTTTGCTTAGTTTGCTCCTTTTCATTATAGGTCTGCAAGAATGTGGCTACTAGCAGCCACACAACATAGTCAATGTTATGTTGTTTGGAAATTTCCTCTGCCAAAACTATTAATCCATAATGCTTCAATTTAGCTTTAGGCAGGATTTTAGACAAAGGCAGAAAACAGTCACATTCTTTAACAAAATATCATAAGAGCAGTCTCTAGGCTACATATTATTCTCTGAAACCTCTTGAGCCAGCCCCTAACAGTTCACATCACCTCACCAGCACTGTCTTCCATGTTCCTACTATGATGGCTCCTCAAGGCTGAAGTGTCCAATAACTTTTCTAGTCCAAAGTCCCAAAGTGTTTCTTATTCCTACAAATAAAAGCATGGCCTGACCTATCACAGCAGCACCACAGTCGCTGGTACCAACTTCTGTCTTAGTGTTCTATTGCTGTGAAGAGACCCCATGACCATGGAAACTCTTTTAAAGGAAAACATTTAATTGGGGCTGGTTTAGATTCAGAGGGTCAGTCCATTATCATGCCAGGAAGCATGGCATCATGCAAGCAGACCTGGTGCTGGAGAGGTAGTTGAGAGTTCTGCATCAGCAGGCATAAGGAAGAGAGGGTAAAACTGGATTAGCTTGAACATCTAAAATCTCAAGGCCCACCCCAGTGACACACTGCTGTCAGCAAGGCCACACCTATAATAATGCTTCTCCCTGAGCCTATGGGGGGTATTTCCATTCAAATAAGCACAAATGCAATCTGAGTTTGCATTAGAAGTGGTTGTTCAAAACTCATTTTATAAATTTTATTTCTGTGATTTCCAACCAGGTGAAATATTCTGTGAACCTGGCCCTTTCCTTTGAGAATGGATGCAGACACTGACTAAAGGCAGAGATTTGAACCATGAGCATAGGTCTAGGGAGAAATATATGAGCAGAACACATGGAGACAGCAGATGGAAAATAATGTGCTACCCACCACCCTTGCTCTTTTTGATGAACCATCCCATCAAGTCTGGCTGCAAGAAATTCAAGCTGAAGATTGAAAATACTCTCTCAGAAATACAGGAAAGGGGCCAAAGGAAACATTTCAGAATAAACCATGATAACAGATGAACATTATGAAAAATTATTGAAAACTGAACACACATTGCTAGGACATGTGGTGCAGAACAAAGTATCTTGTAAGTCTTCAAGACTTCAGAATTGTATTATGTATGTAACATGAAGGTAGATGTCGGTAGAGGTCAGGGTACAATTCCAGCTTCTTCCAGGTAGGGTCTGGTGAGAGTTTAAGGAAGCATGGGCAATTGTATTTGGGCAGTGAACCATGAATTGTGTCTGAGCCAACAACATGCCACTAGAGCAGGGATTTAGGGTTTTACCTTAGACATTTGTATTGAAATGGTGAGTGTAAACTTTGGTTGTCAATTTGTTAACCTAATGGATTACTTTGTGTTTTTAATCATGTCAGTTGGAGGGCTAAGGTCAGGAGGGAGAGATTATGGAATCTATGTTGTCAGGATACAAATAATAACCATCATGAGTACCAAATGACTCTTGTGGAGATCAAGGTAGCAGTGACATTTGGCCTCATTCTGGTAGGTGTCAGTGTGAGTTCTTGAGTTTTCATTCCAGCCTGTCTGCAGCATAGTGTAATGTTTTCCAGAAAGTTGATGTCTAGTTGAGGCTTCCTATGTGATGTGGTGCAGTTATGGATCAACCAACTAACCAAGAAATAGGAGCAGGCAGACTCTCCTTTAGTCAGGAGCCATCTCTACCACTTGAGAGACGTTGATTGGGTCATGGAGATGAGTGGAAAAAAAACTCTGGGCACAAAATTTTGAAGTCCAGGTGTGGCTCAGACCTGAAAAAGGACATAGGTTCTGACTCACCCAATGGGAGGATGTGCCATGGGTTCAATAAAAAAGATTGTGTGGATGGCAGTCTTGAAATTCATGTAGGCAATTTCAATTACAGACCAACAATGATGGCAGATGTGGTGGTTCCAGACTTTGTGGACTTGGTAATGACTTCCACATACCTGAGGTCAACTTGTTCTTGATTTCTTGAAAACCAGATAGCAACAGGGCACATTATGACTGCAGGCTGTGATCCACACACCCATCATGCCCAAGTCTGCCTAGATATTTTTCCTGAGGGTAGCCCAGATACCATGATCATTTTGTTATCCTGGCTCCACTAGTTTGAGAATGTATCCTGGGTTTCACGAGCAGCTCTGTGGCCTCCACACACCTAAATTTGACACAGGCTACATATTAGTCCAAGACCCCTCCCCTCATCTGACATATCAGTTGGCTGTCATTAGGTTAGGAATCCTCATTTTTGAGTCAAAGTTTTGGTGAATAGGGTCTGGCGTACTGTGAGGGGGGAATCAATTGAAGTCAAGATAAGACCATGTGACGTGTATACATTCTTGATATTAAGGCATGACAATGTTGTCATGAACACATCTAAGTGCCACTCTTTATGAGGGCCATTTTCATTCAGATTACCACATTCTACCCCCTGGCCCTTGGCTGGTAGCCATATCATAATGAAAAACTGCATTCAGTCCAACTTCAAAAGTCACCATAGTTCATCACATTCTCAACAATGTTTAAAAGTCCAAAGTCTCTTCTGAGATCCATGTACTCTCTTGACTGTGTTACCTGTAAATCAAAATGAAAAGCATATCACATACTTTCATCATACAGTGGCACAGGATATACATTGCCATTCCAAAAGGGTGGAAAAGGAGCATAGTGAGAAAATATGGGGTCAAAGCAAGACCAAAACCAACTGGGAAAACTCCAAACTCTGCATTTCTGTATCTGATGTCAAAGTGATAAGTGATCTTCAGATCCCCAACTCCTTTCAGCTTTGTTGACTGCTACACACTTTCTTGCGGACTGGTTCCATGCTATGTTAGCAGCTTTCCTCAGTATTCTACAACTCTGGCGTTTTCAACATCTTGGAGTTTTGAAGGCTTCACCTTCATAGCTTTTCACAGTGACCTTCTAGGTCTCTATTCAGGGACACCCTTGGCACAAGTCTAGCTCTTAGCAGCTTTCCTTAGTAGCAGAGGGAGATAACATGACTCCTTTATTGTGTCCTTGACTTTAAAGCCAAAACCATGTGCAAAGTTGCCAAGTTCTGTTGCTTTCTGTTACTGGAACATGGCCCCTTCATTCAATTACATCTTCATCAGCTTTGGTTTTGATAGTTATCTTCATGCCAAGCCAGGTCTCTGAGATGAAAGCTAGCAGATTAATGGCACACAGAGGACAGGATAGAAAATAAGTCCTTCCTTCCTTCCTTCCTTCCTTCCTTCCTTCCTTCCTTCCTTCCTTCCTTCCTTCCTTCCCTCCTTCCTTTCTTCCTTCTTTCCTTCCTTCACTTCCTTTATTTTTCCTTCCTTCCTTTTTTTGGGACAGAATTTCTATGTATATCCTTGGCTATTCTGGAATTCACTCTGTAGACCAGGCTGGTCTTGAATTCAAAGAGATCCACCTGCTTCTGCCTTCTGAGTGCAGGGATTAAAGGCGTGTACCAATGCTGTCCAACTTTAAGTGAGTTTTTGTGTTGCTTTTTTTTTTTTTTTAACATTTTCATATCCCAAGATCAGAGAACAGAAGACAGCGTTCTGCTCACTCACTTCCATGAATGGAAGCACACTGGCTACAGAGCATCTGAAGCAAGAAGGATGAGGATGAGGCTCAGACATGTGAGCTTGGGAAGCAGCACTGTACTGTGTGTCTTCCACATTAGTTTACCATCATGCCCTCCTAACATAAGCTCCCTTCATGTCACATGACTGACTCCAGCAAAAGTTATAGCAGACTGAATGGAAATTAGAGGGTAAGGCTGATAAAATTCCAATCCCAGGATTACCAAGCAATAAAACACACATGTTGCTAAGGTTCATGGAAACCAGATCCTGGGCTTACCAAGCAATCAAATGCATGTACCAGGCAGGCTGATTGGTGTGGGATCCTATATACACACATGTGTACCACATGATGATGATGAGGGAGACTTTCAGTACTGAACATGCCTTTCTGTGGCAGTGTGATTCTGAGAAAGTGTAAGAGAGGTTATGAGAAAAATGGTCACTTATGGGAAGTACATCGTGGAAGATTACTGCTGCCATCATTTGTGGCCCTGGAGAAAAGTGTTTTCAGAAGCACGGATGATTCTTAGCTTTTTGGGATCAAGCTGGAGGCCTGGCTGACATTTTCCTCACATTAAAGTGAGGTGGTAACCACTGGGTAGCTATCTTCTGTGACTCAATTTAGCCTGTTTCTCAAGAACATGATAGCGTCTGACCCAAGAAATTCGCATTAAGCATCTACTGAGTACATAGATTCAGAAGGTAGAAAAAGAAAGGGGCACCATTCTCTCTGAGAGCAATGTCTCTGGAAGACGTGCAGCCTGCAGTCACTGAGCTACAGTAATTCTGGTGGAGAAAGGTGCCAGCAGAGACCACATATTGACAGGGCTGCAGAGTGGTGCTTCATGCCTCTGTCCTTTATACTCACAGACCCAACTCTAGCCCAAGATGACTGTACCTACTCTTGGGCCTAAATCTCAGGAAAGCCTCTCTGTAGCTTCCAGTAGCTTCCACCTGGATGCAACCACTGAGCACATCTTGCAGAAAAACCAAATTCTAAACATTTGGAACACAAAATTCTTCTCACACACAATTGTGATTTCTAAGGCACAGATGGGTTTAGGGACTCCGACATCCCTCTGGGCTCTCTCTTTTGTATTTTGCTGCCTTTATTTTTAGAATTCTCATCTCCACAGGTGGCTTTGGGGGTTTCAGGATGGCATCTCCTCAGCTCAGCAACTTTAGGAAGAAAGGTTCTATTTTAACATCATTTCAGTGTGACCCAGGGATGAATCTCATTGAATCACCTTCAGCCATGTGACCACCCCTGAGTAAATAATGTAGCCAGAGTAATGAAATAACCTACTTAGCTATTGTGGCTCATCTTGGCTGTCAACTTGATTGGACCAAGAAACACCTAGGGGATTTGTAAACACACCCTAGATGTCTGTGAGGACATTTCCAGAAAGGGTTAGTCGAGGAAGTCAGGACCTGTCCTGAATGTAAGTGTTAACATCCAATAGGCAGGGACCTAGAAAGAGTGAAAAGGAAAAAGGAGAAAGCCAACTCAGGTAGGCAGTTTCCTTCTCTGCCTTCTGGCCACCATAATGTAAGCTGTGCTCTCTCACATACTCAACCACCATGAAGGACTAAACCCTCTAAGATCTTGAGCCCCAAATAATTCTTTTTCCTTTAAGCTTTCTGCTCAAGGAATTTGTTACAGCAATACAAAACTGGCAGACATATTAGCCAAGCAAATCTGTATTGGGCATCCCCCCAAGAAGCTCCAATGAAGGTCCTGTCACTCCCATGCCATAAGGAATCCTGGTAGGTTAATGGGTGACTATGCAACCTGAAACCCATGCTGTTATCTAGAGAGGAAGAAGTGGTGTCCGGAGGTGCCTTGTGTCCGCTACCATGTTGCAGCTTTTCCTATTTTCCTATTTACTTCCTTTCCCAGACATAAGCCCTTGCAGAACACAAGCTGCATCACATCTGGTTCATCACAGTCTGTGACCCTGCGGGTGCCTCTCCCCTCACAGGGGCTCCATAAATCAGGCTCAGTGGAATCATATACACCCAAGCTCTTCTCTTACTTTCATAGCGAAATTACTCTGCCAATCTCTGTGTGGAAGGCATTGCTCATTAAAGCAAATACGTCTTCATGTAAGAAGCACAGGCTTCTGAGCTTGTGTAGTTCCCAATTTCTGGGTTAACAAATAAATTTGAACAAAATTAATGAATGTGTCAAATTTTCCGAGGCTTTGATGACTCAGACTCATTGGGTAAATGTTTCCATTGAATGAAACAGATTTATCTTTCTATTGTTCATAACTGTAGGTCATTTAATAGATGAGGCAGGCTGAGGCTTCTGCAGAGACAGAATTTTGAAGCTGGAAGATAAAGGAGGTTTTCCAAGCATCTAGAAAGTTTGAGGGCTAAATAAGGTTAATTAAAATTAAGCAATGGAGTTCAGATTGTTTGGGTCTGAGAATCTGGGAGTAATCCACCACAAAAGACCGGTTTGAGCAAGACAAAAAATTATTTAGAAAAACTGATATGATATAAAGGAGATGGCAGGGTTCAGGCTCCAGACTGTCCCCAAGGTGGGGGCAGTAACAAGTTTTAAAGGGAAAAAGGCCACAAAACAACAGCTCCTGAGTCCTAGCCAATCATAATGTAATACGGGGAAAAGTGGTTAGGGACTTTCCATAGGGTCCATTTTCAGCCTATCAGGTGCCATGTGGTTTGGTGGCCCAGACTTGGCTCTGGGCCTGTCACTCAGAAGGATTGAATGTTTGTGGTTTGGCCTTATTCTAAGAAGGGGATCGACACTGTTTAAGGGGGTTGGGAGCTGTAGCCTAGCCTCAGGAAATTGTGGATTACAGCCCAGAGTAGAACAAACTGGAACAAAATGACCCCTCTTCTAGTGGGTCATCATATCATTGATTTCAGGGGTCCAGGTCCTGTAGAGGACTGTATTGGGCCTGTAGGAGTAGGAGTTTAACTCTATTAAATTTCTTTTGAATTAAATTAGAGATAGAGTTTAACAGGCAATAGGCACACAGCATGATTAATATAATTACAACTAAAGGCTCTGCCACTCTTCTTATCAGGGTAGTAATCCATGGTGAGCTGTCGAAAAGGGATTCAAACAGTCCTGTGTATCTGATCAGGCCTGTTCTCTTGCCTTCAATCTTTTTCTGACTAAGTGTAGGCTTTCTTTGATTACTCCTGTGTGGTTAGCATAGAAGCAGTATTGTTCTTCCAGGGCTACACAAGTCCCTCTTCTTGCAAGAGGTGGAAGTTCAATCCTCTCCCATCTTGTAGAACCATCTCTATCCAAGTTGAGAGAGGATGTTAGTTGGCCCATGCATTTTTGCTGGCACTGGCAATAGGAGCATCACTGGTGTCAGAGGTCCCTGGGCTGCTGCTTTTGCCACTTGTTCTGCTTTGTGATTTCTGAGAGCCTCAGTTGATTCCCCATGCCAATGTCTGGGGCAATGCAACATTGATTAAGTGTGAAAGGTTGGGAAAAGGTTATCTTGGGTTGATTTAGCAGTAAAGCCTGGAAGTGGGTCAGTTAAGCATTTGTTATCCAATGGTGGGGGTTGGGGGTGGGTTGCTCCTCAAGAGTCTCTTCTCTGCTTGTTGGTCTGTGATGGTCAGGTTCTGCCCCAGAGTTAATTTGTCAGAGTCTCTAACAAGCAGGACCACTGCCGCTATGATTCTCAAGAAAGGTGGCCACCCAGCTGCCACAGAATCCAATATATATCATCAGGCAATGTCACAGCCCAAATTTTTGAGTGAGCAACCCCATACCAACAACTCCTGCTCTTTTGTCCACAAAGAGACAGAAGGACTTGAGCATGTCTGACATGTGTTAACACCTATACCAAGGCTTGTTTAATGTCCTTGAAAGCTTTAGCTTTTTTGCCCTCTGGGTCTTTGGTAGCCTCATAAGGATGCTTGGCTGTCCCGACCTGCAGGACATCAACCTGGGGCAAGAGAGTCAGGGATAGGAAATGGGGACAAGAGACACAGAAAGAACGACCACAAGACAGGATTCTGATCAAGTGGCAAACTTTACTTTTCTCTCAGGCTAGCTTATATAGTTGGCAGAGTAGGATATGGGGAGGGGTAGAATGGGTTGTTTGTGAGCCAGGTGTTAGTGTAGGCAGGATATTAGGAAGCCACAAAGAGGATGCTTGGCAGGTTAAAGAGTTTATGAGTAAGAGGTCCAGGAAGGGTTGCCTAGGTGACTGAGCCTGTGGGTGGAGGACTGGGTCAAGTTATTTCTTTTCTTGAGCTGAGGTTCTAAGGAGCTGCTATGTAAAGGTTATGGCCTGCCAAGCATGGCCTAGGACCTCATGCCAAGCCCTAAGATTTGGCTCCCAACACTTGGCCATTTCAGCAAATATGGGAATCCATAATCAGCAATACCCTACACTTCCCAGGAATTCTTGCATCTTCCTCTTGGAGAGGGGAATTGGGATCCCCAAGATGGCTTGCTTGCAGGAAGAAGGTAAAAGTCCCTTTTACCTTCATGAAGGTCAAGTCCTAGGTAGGTGGCTGTCCTGGTGTAAAGCTGAGCCTTTCTAGCTGACACTCCATATCTCAGAGTCTGTAGGGTCTGCAACAGTTCTTCAGTGGCCTCTTCATGGGAAGTCTCATCTTTAGTGGCTATCAGCAAGTCATCTACATACTGTGGAGTATGATCTGGGGAAATTTGAGATGGTCTTCATCAAGATAAACATGGAGGGCCTCATCAAAGACAGTTGGCAAGTTTTTCAATCCTTGTGGAAGTCAAGTTCAAGTCAGTTGGTCATTGGACCCAGTGTCCGGGTCAGTCCATGGCTCTATTTGGCCAAAGGGATGCTGAAGAAGGCATCCTTCAATTCCTAGATGGTATAGTCCTGCTTTTCTGGGGCTAATAGGATAAACAAATTGCACTGTCAGGTGAATGTTCTTTACATGCTGTTCACCTCCCTCAGGTCTTGCACTGGCCTGAAATTGTTGGTTCCCGGATTTCTGACTGGCAAAGGTGGAGTGTTGTAGTTGTTTTGTTTTTCTTCTTTGGGACTTGCCACTCAGCTTTCAAATAAATACATGAAAACTTATTCTTACTTATGAATGCCTGGCCTTAGCTTGGCTTGTTTCTAGCCAGCTTTTGTAACTTAAATTGTCCCATTTCTCTTTATGTTTTTCTCTGGGCTTCTTACCTTTCTTCAATCTATACATCTTTCTCTCCTTCTTACTGTGTAGCTGGCTGTGTGGCTGGGTGGCTGGCCTCTGGTATCCTCCTCTCCTTCTTCTTTTTCTCAATTCTCACTCTCTTCACTAGATTTCTCCTCTTATTTATTCTCTCTCCATGCCACCTCCCCCACCTACTCTCTCTCCTGACTAGCTATTGAGGGTTCAGTGTTACAAAGTTAAACAAATGCAACATAAAAGAATGAACATGGACTGGAGGTTAAGAGCACTGAATCCTCTTCCAGAGGTCCTGAGTTCAATTCGCAGCAATCACATGGTAGCCCACAACAATCTATAATGAGATCTGGTGCCCTCTTCTGACCTGCAGGCATACATGCAGGTAGAATACCGTATAGATAATAAATAAATCTTAAAAAAACGAATGAACTTTAACATAGTAAAACTATATACAACAAAAAAGTTATCAAGTAAGAATTACATTCACAATATTCAACACATTTGTATTTAGCAAATTCAGAGAAAATACTCCATTATCTATCTTAGTGATTCCAAAGTTTTATACCTAATTTACTTTCTATCATAACTATGGAAAACTATAACTCGGCTATTTAGTTTATCTAAGACTCTAGAAGGATGTACTATTACCTAACAAGAGACAGTTACCCAAAGTTCCTATACAACGTTGGGTTATTAATCTTCAGCCTACAGGCTTAGACTATTTGGCAGACTTTCCAGTGAGGCAGGAAATTTGAATGACTGTCCTGCCTTGTATGAGCAAAATTCATCAGTCGCTTTCCTCTGTGTCCTGCAGAATATCTGGCAGACTCTTCTGTGAAGTAAGAATCTCAAAGGACTGTTCTGCCTTGTCTTGGAAAAGTTCAATAGTCTTTTCCTGTGTCCTGCTTGTCCTGTCTGTACAGCATTCTGTCAGCAGTCAAGGCAAGAGCAGTTTCTTGACCAACTGGCTAGTCTTGCCACATTGAAAGAAAACTCCATATGGAGTTTCTTTGATGCCCATCATCCTTTTATGAAGGAAATTGATGCTGCCAGGGGCAGATGTGTCTCATTGCCATGAAAAATCTTAGGTTAATAAACATCTTAAATGTCATGTTCTGTAGGTCTTTGAAGTATTTGAAAATCATCTATCTGTCTAAAATATACCCTTTAACCTTGAAAACGTATCTAATGTGACTATAAGTTTGATTATTATAGATTAACTAACCTTATTTCTTAATTACATATTGCAGTTTTAAATGAGCTGCATAAGCACAATACCCCAAACAAAAGTAGAAACATATATAAAATATAACAAAATAACTTTAAATTTATAAATATACCAAATTTCATGCCATTGTAAAAATATCTGGGATTATTAGTTGTCTTTTCATCCTATATTCCCCTAAACGATAACAAATATCCATAACCCACTAAATAACCAAAAAACCACCCCTCCCAACTCTTGGGAATGTGGGAATCGTGTTCTCTAGACTACTTCCTGTTGTCTGTGACAAAGGCATCTTTAGGGATTCTGAGAAACTTGAGATAATGGCCAAGTCCCGGGAAGACCCGCTGTAACCTTTGATGAATATATATATATATATATATATATATATATATATATATATATTCATATATATCACCTGTCAATATTCAGGAGGTCATCCCTGATCAAACCTGATCTGTATTAATTCTGATGGCATTTACAGCCTCTTGTTTTCTGTGGAAACTAAAACAAACTCTCTTCTTAAACGTATTCTTTTTAAGTTAGGATAGCCCTAACGTATCTAGGTTGGCTCAGTTTAGCAGTCCCATTCACAATCCCATGTCTGTCAGCAGCTGTCATTTGCTCCTCAGCATTCAAAAATTAAAAATCAACACAATATTACATAGGATCCATACACCCTGTGTAATTTTGATTGTTATGTGGCTTTTTTCTTTTATATTACTTTTACTCTTTCTTTAAAGACTTTATTATTTTAAAACTATTTCTTTCTATGGCTGTCTATACCAATTTTCTTTTCTTTATTAAGCCTATGCACGTTGTTAAGCACATTGCAATCTGTTTAGAGGTTTTTCTTTTTCCATCTGGACCTGTTTTACTGCTTATCTTTTAGCTTTTTTGACCACATGAGCAAATTTTAAACAGGTAAGCTACAGCTAGGTCCTATGTGTGGCTCTAGTGGCTGGCTCTGCCCCCTTCTCATGCCCAGGAAAACCAATCCTAAAGCTCCAAGCCTGGTCAAGATGTATATTTGACAAGGAACTGCATTCAACATTCCTGGCTCTAGGAAACTGGTGCCTAGGTTGACACAGGCATATTTACTTAGCTTGCCATTTCTATTTAGTGCTGCTGGTTCTATCTGTTTTCTTTCTTCAGCTTTTTTAGGCCCTAGGTGGATATTTGAGCCTTACATTGGTATGCCAAAAAGTAGTTGTTTTTTTTCTCTTTAATGGCCTGCCACCTAGCTATTCAATTCATAAAACTTATTCTCACTATGGATGCCCAGCCTTAGCTTGGCTTGTTTCTAGCCAGCTTTTCTAACTTAAATTATCTTATTTCTCTTCAACTATGGTTTGTCTTTGGGCTTTTTACCTTTCTTTATTCTATATATCTTTCTTTTCTTCTGACTCCATGGCCAGCTGTGTGGTTGTGTGACTGGCTCCTGGTGCCCTCTCCTGCTTTTTTCATTCCTTGCTCTGCTTCCATCAATGGGTCCAGGAAGGCAGTTGGGGATTCCTTGGGTTCCTGCACTACCTGAGTAATTTTAGACAAATTACTTGTCTAAATGGGGTGCTTGGCAGCTTCCTAGAGACCACCCAATAGAGGCTGGTGATTGACCTTTAAGGACTCCTTACCTTCATCTGAATTGGGGACCCAGTGGAGCTGAAGACAAGGGAAGGCTTCTCTTCAGGTAGTATAATCAGGTGGCCATCATTTCCCGGAACTAGTTTCCTAGCTCCTCTCAAAATCTTCTTTCTACTCATATGTGAAGTGTGTTAGTAACAAGTGATGACAAGTCATCCCAAGTGGGCAGATGAGTGTAAAAAAATTGTTTCTAACAGAGAATCATAGCCTGCAGGCTCAGAAAATGGGGGAGTGTGACTTTTCCAATTATAGGCATCACTACTAGTGAAGGGAGTGTATACCCAACAGGGTTCTTGGTTCCTGTTCTGGTTTCCTCCTTGTTGGCTGCCCTATATGTGAGGGGCCTGATGCAGGTCCTGGGCCTTCAGAGGAGGGATAGCAAGATGCCCTAAATTGGGTGTGGGGGAGAGTGGGAGAAGGAATCAGTGTTGGAGGAGGATACCGGCTTGTTAGCAGTCATAGCACCTTTTGGGAAGATGGAAGATGAGGTAGGAAGGGGGACCTGGCCAGCCTTTGTATTTTCTCTTTTGTGGCAGGGGTAGGGGACACTTCTTGGAAGGAGGCAAGATAGGGACCATAGGTTTAACAGGGCAGACAGTAGGAACAGCAGTGCACCACACAGAGAAAACAGCAACACTGGCTAAGATGAGAGGTGAGGGTGACAGTAAAACCTGATGCTGCCCAGAGCCAGGCAAATCAGCTCTCCAGTAGATTTCTAGAACATAGGCACTCCAGACTCTTCTGGTGGTAGTGGGTTTATAGGTTGGATGACTCAGCCTCTTGTCCCACCAAGCCCCAGTGTACCAATGGGAGCCTGAAGACTGGGATAAGTCACCTCTTTGAATTCCCAAATGCATCAGCCACTTCCCCAGCAGAAGCCTGAAGGCTGAACCTGGTCTCTGCTTCAACCAAATCCCGCAAAGAGGTGTCAAGATGTCTCTTTTCTCTCTCTGACCCCAGGAGCAATAACAGTATTGTGTCATTGCTGTGTCCAGTTTCTCTTCTTTCGGGTCCCAGAAAAAGGTGCCACAACCCCAGATTCTTTCAGTCCTTACATCTGGAGATTGCCATAAGGGCCAGGAGCAGAAATCCTGGCTCAAGACTTGAACTGGTGGACCCTCCTGATCCCAGACAAGCCCTTAAATGTTAGGGTCTGAGATTCTGGGAATAATCCACCACAAAAGACTGGGTTCAAGCAAGCCAAAAATTATTTAGAGAAACTGATATTGTGGGGTGGCAGGGTTCAGGCTCTCGACCCCATCCCCATGGGGATAGAAGCTGGTTTTAAAGGGAAAACCACAAAAAAGACAGTTTCTGAGTCCAATCCAATCATAATGTAATATAGGGAGAAGAGGTTGGGAACTTTCCATTGTGGTATACTTTTAGCTTATCTCAGGGGTCATGTAGTTTGGTGGCCCAGACTCTGCTCTGGGCTCTGGGCCAATCATTCAGAAGGATTGAGCCTTTTGTGATTTGGTCTCTCTCTCTCTCTCTCTCTCTCTCTCTCTCTCTCTCTCTCTCTCTCTTCCCCCTCTCTCTTGTTTTCAAGACAAGGTTTCTCTGTGTAAACTTGGCTGTTCTAAAACTCACTCTGGAGACAAGACTGGCCTTGAACACAGAGATCTGCCTGCTTCTGCCTCCTGAGGATTGACACCTGTGTAAGTGTGTTAGGAGTAGTAGCCTAGCCTCAGGAAATTGTGGGTAACATCTCAGATTAGAACAAACTGGAACAAAATGGAGTTCTTGCTGTTGACTAGAATCTAACAAAGTAAGTTTTTGTTACAGAGATTTGAACTCTGCTTAGGGTAGGTAATGGGACACTGCAAAGCCTGTAGTTAGTTACCAGGTTGGAGAATGTCCTTTTCAGGTGGCTCAGTTGGTCTTAGCCTCTTTGAGGCTGCTCGTTTATTCTTTGTTTCTTCTCTGCTTCTTGTCTAGCCCTTGCCTTTTCCAGGTTTTGGGGCTTTTCTCAGTCTTCTTTGTAGCTTGGCTTGTTTGAGAATGACTCTTAGCAGACTTTACTGTTTATTCTGGGAGACCTGGGAGACAGGGGGGTCCTAGCAAATCTAGTCAATTTCAGGACTTTCCTGAAGCTATTTTGAATTGTTACTTCCTGTCTTATGGAGCTTCCCTGCAATATTTCACTACCCCTAAGAACATCCCTGAAAGCATCCTGTCTTGAGAACTTTCCCTTCAAAATGGATGACCCTGTCTCAAAAAATAAAGAGGTCAGTGAGGAAGACACCTGACATGGACCTCTGGCCTCCACATATGTGTACACACATATATTCACAACCTGCACTTGTACAGTGTGTACACAGACAGGCATGCACATGTGTACACATGCTCAAGAACATATGTACACACACACACACACACACACACACACACACACACACACACACGTGCATGTACATGCACACACATGCACACACACACACTCTTTTAAGTCCCTCTTAGGATTTTGATTTCACATGTCTGTGGGGGAAGACCAAGAGTTTTGGAAGGACATTTCTGGAATGTCAGTGTGAGAACATCTGCAAATGACCTGCTGGCCACTTGTTCCAAAGGGCCACATGGCAGGTAAGAGTTGAGATTCTGAAGTTGTCCAGATTTCTCTGCTTTGCCCTACTGGATGGGAAAGGCTTTCATCTGTAGGATACACAGATAAAAATGAATATAACCCCCACCCTCAGCTCACAGGGTTGTGTGAGAACAAAGGGGCAACACCTTGTCACCAGTATCAGAGCTGTTGACTTACTCATGCTTAGTGGCTTAGTGTATGCTGTTGAGTCTATGCATAGGCTGCAGGTGTCCCACTGCTCTGAAAGAGAAAAGCAATCCCACCTTGATAACAGCATTGCTCCATCAAGGACTTTGAGCTGGTGGACTGCATGTGAGATGTGATTCAAAGTGTCGTATCCACTTTATTCAAACCCAAATCTTAAGAGGTAAAGACTATTATTATACATTTAATATACAAGGAAACTGAAGCACACAGTGGCCATTTCTTGGTAGATGATTTCTTTATGGAAGTCACAGAGGTGGCAAACCCCACCCAAAAGGCAAATGCCATTAGGCTTAGCAGAATTGGGTATAAGTGTGGTTCTTTGGGGGTCAGAATCACAGTGTGAATGAAGTTCAATTAAGAATTGGGCATCGGCGAGCAAGTCTGAGTGGTGAGCACTCAGACTTTCCTGAAAGTCTTGGCTCCTCATGAGTATGATGAGTGCAGGGACTAAGTCCTGCCACCCCCACCTTGGTTGAAGGGAGAGCAAGGCATTAGAGAACAGGTTCATGACAATCTGGGTTGCAGAGGCAGCCTGGATGCCTGTGTGGATGCCTGTGAGAAGGCAACTGCCTCTCTTGGAAATCAGTTACCAGAGTCTCTGCCTTAATGAGCTGCTGGCCTCCGCCAGTGTGGGTAGGCAGCATTGATTCTTCTTGATTTGCAGCTGGGCTTGCTACTCAGTTTCCGGCACAGCATCTAGTAAATGGTAGGAAGTTCCGGCATTGTAACTTTCCTGCCTCCCACTCATGTCTTTTCTTCAGATACCCAGAGGGCTGCTGTGTGGAAATTACACCCTCACCGCTTAATTCCTTAGGGCTTAAACACCATCTTCAGTGTTTATTTTTATCATCTTCTTTCTTGTTACTTATTATACCACTTTTCTGTAGCCAGAGGAACAATTCAAAAGCATTGAAAAGGGTTACATTTTTTGTCCATCACACTTGAATTTTCCCCCATCCCAAAGAAAAGTCATGTTAATTTATATCATGCCCCAACTTTCTTCCTACTCCTCAATATGCACAAATATGTATATGAGCTTGTAGGCTTTGTTATTGCTAAACTTAGACCAGATTCCATCTTCTACTGTGCAACTTAGTTTCTGAAACAGCACACTGGAACAGGCACATGAGGTCCACTCACCTGTTTAAACAGCTGCATAGTATTTCAGTTCGGAGTCACAGGAAGAATTTAACCTTTCTACTGTTCATTGACATTAAGGGTGTGTCAAGATATTTGTGAGCAGACACTTGACACTTTAAACAAAATAAAGTTGCAATAGTGTACTCATGTTTCCTTTATTCCCATAAAAGTCCTAAATTGAGACTATTACATTGAAGGATTTAGGTGCTTTTATGACATTTGTTGTTGTCAGATTAAGTCAGGGGGATTGTGGGGGTATCTGATTCCCCACATAAATACCAACACTGGATATTGGGTATTGTCAGTCTTCTTTTTGCTACACTGATGTAACCACTATTTTGCTATTTTTTGTGATGCATTTCTCTGAGTAGTAATGAATATGTGCATCTTTTTTTATTCCTTTAATTGCAATTTTCCATAATAACTTCTTTTTACAGGTATGTGGTGTGTGTGTGTGTGTGTGTGTGTGTGTGTGTGTGTGTGTGTGTGTGTGTGTGTGTGTTGGGCACTCTATGACTGTGACAATTAATCTTGATTAGTTTTAAAATCAGCATGGAGACACAGTTTTGAACTCATGGGTAAGGAATTATTTAGATTGAGTTAATTGAGATGGAAAGACTCACCTTAAATGTAGGCTGTAGCCTTCTCTGGGCTGGAGTCCTGGGTTGAATTAAAAGGAGAAGGCCAGCTGGGCACAAGCATTAGTCATTTCTTACCTTCTGACTGTGAGTACCACTAACAAGCCACATGCTCCCCTTTCAATAGTTTTTCCTGCCAGGATGGGATGTGGCCTCTGGAACTATAAACAAGTATAAACCTTTCTTTTTAAAATTGCTTTTGTCAGGTATTTTGTTACAACAATAAATGAGACAAGGAACTAATACAACCATTGGACTACAGCTCTAGAAATGCAATTGTTCTTGAAGGGGGCATTCCTTTGCTATTTTTGTCACCAGTTCTTGTGGGCTCAGAGTGAAAACTTACAAGATAACATGGGACAGCAGTGAAGGTCCATTCCTCTTTCTGTAGCTTGCTAGGACTTGAACATTGTCAACATTTGCTTCCTGGATGATGTGAGATTTTCTCTCTCTCTCTCTCTCTCTCTCTCTCTCTCTCTCTCTCTCTTTCTCAACACACACACACACACCTCACATATATCACATATATATATATCATGTATATGACATACCATATATATGTCAACAATGGGAGTAGGTAAATAAAGGGTAGAAAGGTCTCTACATGTTACTTCTTACAACTGTGTGGGACTCTACAACTTTCTCAAAATGGAACTTTTCACTTGTCAGATTCATTGGAAACCAGATCAGTCTGATTTTTGCCACCACTTTCCTATATACATTCAGAAATGTTATTCAGGGTTAGTGTTTGTAAGGCCTTTCCTGTCATGGGCCTGTAATGTGGTTGGCTCCTACCTCCTGGGAAATATCTCAGTTTAACATCTTAAATGATGTTATGTCACTTGGACTGACAAGTCCAAGAGCCATAGACTATCTAACAAAGACCCCAGCACCAGCCATGTGAAACCTCTTTTCAAGTTGTTGGTCAGTAAATTCAAGAAACTCTTGAAACTGTAATGGCTATTGCTGTTGCACTATTAACCTCAATTAACATGACAAGATAGTCCTAAAGGTGATTAGTGGCACTCATATCTTGGTGGTAACCATTGGCTCTCTAAATTAAACATAAGGTCCACTCATCAGTAAAGAAGTCATGCCTGACATTGGAAACATAGCTAACCTGGGGCTAATAAGGTCATGGATCTTACATGGGAACCTACTACCACCATTTACCAAACCAGCATAATTCCTAATTGCATTCTAAATACCTATGCTTACACTCACAGATATGTGGCTTTTTTTCCTTATCAAAGCTTTTCTTTGCAGCAGACAGAGACCATCACAGAAAACCATGGGTGGTCAAAACAAAGAGAACAAATGACTGTTGATCACCCAGCTCCAGCTGACACACCTACAATGCAGCTTTTACACCTAAGACTCAGTGAAAATCTTGAAAGAGGGGCTGTAAGGAGTCAGAGGATGTGTCCAAATACCTTGTCACCAATGGCCAATGTCACCATGTGTATACATGAATGTAGAGTGACAACAGTCTGAAGAAAAGATACAAGTCTTGCAATATCAATACCATAAACTTCAGGACAGGTGAAAGGAGAAGAAGAAAGCCATGAATTTCTGGTGTATTCAAAGTGACTGCTGAACTACAATCCAATTCATTATTCATTCAGGTGTTGACTAGTTTAGTATTCTAGTAAGTCTTGATTGTCAACTTGATGGGACTGATAGACACAGTGTAAGTTGTTGGTAAAACGTACCTTTAGGTGTGTCTTTGAGGATACTTCCAGGGTCAACTAGATTATGAAGGCTCCAACCTAGTCAATGATGGATTTAAAAATTAAATAGACTGTTGTTGGAAGGTAATGTACCTGGGGAAGGTGTGTCCTGGCTGGAGGAAGTAGGTGACTTGGCCGTGAGTCTTCAAAGGTTCTATATTGTCTTTGGCCCTTTCTATTACCACTCAACACTTTCTGGCCTCAGGAAATGAGAAGCTCTACTCTACCACGACCTCTGTCTTAGCCATGGTAAAGAAGCCATGGAGCAATATGACCAATGAATCAAAATTGCTGAGACTCTCCTCATTTAAAAAGGCACTGTCACATGAACAAAGCCCAACTAGTAGCAATCGAAGTGGCATCTGTGTGTGTGTCTCCCCATATGTCTTCTGCATATCTCTTCTACAATGAGAGTCTTCCCCCATCACTCTCCATCTTATTTTATGAGTCAGAATATCTCACTGAACCCAGAACTCAGTGATTCAGCTATACTGGATGATCACATAGTCCCCTGAGACCCTTCTGAGTAACTCCTAGAGCTGGGGTTGTAAGTATGAACTGCCACACTGAGATTTTTCACATGAATACTAATGATGGAACTTGGGTCTTCAAGTCTACACCCCAAGCCACAACTTTGAACCCTTACCTTTAAATTGCTTGATGAACAATCTTCCTTATCTCAGTGGCAATTTATCTCTAGCATCATGGAATTGGCCTCTCATATCTATATATAAACTCCAAGGGGAATTATCAAGAACTAGAACAGACTGCTTTCACCTCCTCTACTCCCAGCTCATCATCTCAAGGATAGGTCCAAGCTTGGTTCCCTGTAGAGTCATTAGCATATCAAGTAACAATAACTTCTATGCTCTAAATCCAAGAATAGCTCTTCACTCCTTCAGAATAGAAATAATAATACTCATGATGTGCCTCTAAACCCCAAAATGCTTTTGTTCTTGGTAGCTGTTTGACTCTGCATTGGTCAAGGATCTCTATAGTGGGAAATTACCAATATGGAGTCAGGTAGAAATATAAGGGTATTTAATAGGGAAAAGAGCGACCTAGCCAGCCGGCGTGGCAGCAGCCTGTACAGCAAGCCGCAAAGTGAAAGCGAAAGAGCAAACGCAGTCACCCTACATCCCCTGACCACGCCCTTGCAAGCTTGTGAGGGCATGGTCAGGCACATCTGTAGCCAGCCCCTAAGTAGGCGTGGCTACAGCTTCCACTACAATTCCTCTTTTAGTCTAAAAGAGGATTAAAACTTACAACAATCTGCTTATGTCACATCCTAACTATCTATTTTAACTAAACCCTAAAGTCATCTGGCAGAGGTATCCAAGCCTGAACACAACCATGCCCTCAGATCTCTGTTGGACTCTGATATAGCCAAAGGGGATATAGCTTGTATAAATATTTATGTCCATATATGTATAAAATTTATATCTATCTATAACAATTCATTTAGTTACACATCTGCATAATACAGACAAATACATAGAGCCTCAATAGAACATGAGATTTACTTGAGGCATTGGCTCAGCTGATTGTGGAGACTACAAAGTCTCACAATATGTTATCTGCAGCTGAGGGGAGCACAGCACAGACATATTTGATGGTAACAGCAAAAGTCATAAAGCCAACACAGCTGCTTGCAAAAGATCCAGCAAAGCTGAACCACATGATGGCTCCTCTATTACCTTTGGTTTTCATCTTTACCTGTTGCATACTTGGAGGACTTTTAATATTCATACAATTTGGGGATATTGGATTGATGGACAAATTCTTAAGAATCATTTGTGCCTTCTTCCAGGAGTACTGCTTGTAAGCTTCCCCAGAAAAATTATAAGAAAAGTTTGAAACACACTACCTCTCTTGCTTTTATGGAGATATCCTTATCTACTTCAAGGTCTTCTTTATGCCCTAGAAGTTATGATACACACAGAAGTCAGAGGTCTCTCTATGAGGGTATGAAATATTCTCGAAACATCTGTCCCTGTGCTTAATCAGGAACAAGATGATCAAAGCTTTAAAAGGTCAACAGGATTCAGTGGGCTAGGGGAATTGGCCACAGATCTGATTGCAAGCCTCTTCCCACTATACACTCAGGCAGTTACTTGGCATATACAGCAACAAAGTTAGATTGGCTGAGGTTACCTCTGCCCTACATAGAGACTCATATTGATGGACAAAGAATGATGTAGAAAGATGATGAAAGAATGACATGTCAGGACCTTCTTTCTTAGAAAAGTTAGCACGTGCAGAGTCACTATTTTATCATATGACCAATGAACTGCAGAATGCCAATATTAGGCATATAAACAAATTTTATAAAGATATAAAATGTGAACATTGTTATGTCAGAATTTGAATAACTATTGCTGCAGCTTTGGCCTGAGGTTTTTCTTGGACACTAGGACCACTGTTTGGAACATGGCAATATGCTTAGGATCTCTAGAAGATTTTGTTTTGCTCTAGGGTCCTTGCAACTACAAAAGCTACTAGCCTCTAGCCCAACAAAAGGCTGTCATATGTCTCTAGATGCTTAAAAATTGGATTATGGAGTTAATGAGTAAAAATGATAACTCTGTTTATCAATGATGTAAAAACTTGAGCGAAACTGATTGTAAAAGATAACTCTGTTCTGTCATGGTTTGTCAATGATGACTAAAAGATATACAAAAGGAAGTGAAACACATGTCCAAAAACCAAAAATGATATGATCTGTATTTTCAAACAAATTAATCTATCCCCACTTACTAAATTCTTACTAAATAAATAAAGAGGCACTCTGCCAGTCAGTCAGTCTGCAATATTCTCCCAACCATTATGGCCTGGCTCACTCTGTCCCTTGATTACTTATTACATCATCTGCTGGGACCTGTCCACTGCTGGGTATGGCTTTTGGCAGATGGCTGTGCCGTGAATTTACCCTTTCTCCAACTTCTGTTTCACTGGGAACCTCCATGTATTGGGTGATGCCCATCTTGTCTGTGAGGACATTTGTTTTGTTTATGTATCTAAATGCTAATCTTTGCATCAAACACTGTTGCAGACATACCAGAAAGGTTGCTCATGGACCACTTTGGAATCCTGTAGCCCAGTCAAGCTAATACATGCTTCACTTCACTCCAGCCATGGTTCTGCCTCAGGACTTTTGCATTTCTTGCTTCTTCTTACTTGATGCTCTCTCCTCACATACCTTCCTGGCTTGTTTCCCTAACTCTCTCAAATGTGTGTTCAAATACTGCCCTTCCACAGAGTCTGTGTCACTTTCATAGTAGTAGATCTTTTTCTGATGTACACTTCACCTTTTATCTAGTATATAGCTATCTATTTTTATTTTCTAAATCCCATTGCCAGACTATAAGCTTTTGAAGACTAAGGACATTTGTAACACACACACACACACACACACACACACACACACACACACACACACACACACACACGTACAGTATAGTAAATATATATGTATATATCATATAAGGAATATATATTATATAGTGATGTGGAGGACATGAGGGAGCAGAAATGTTGAGTCAGGGGAAGAATAGAAGATAACAAGAATGGAGATACAATAATAGAGAGAGACATTTTAGGTTTACGGAGAAATCAGGCACTAGGGAAATGTCTGGAGATCTACACAGATGACACCAGCTAACAATCTAAACAACAGAGGAGAGGCTACCTTAAATGCCCTCCCCTGATAATGAGATTGATGACTGACTTATATGCTACCTGATAACCCTCATCCAGCAGCTGGTGGAAGTAGAAGCCCACACCCATAACTAATCACTGAATTGAACTGGAATCCAGATGCAGAGAAGGACGAGTGAAGAGCAAAGGGGTCCAGACAAGGCTTGTGAATCCCACAGAAACAGCTGACCTGAACGACGGGATACTCTTGGTCCCCAGACTGATAGCTGGGATACCAGCATGGGACTGATCTAGAGCCCAGGAACATGTGTTAGTGAGGAAACCTCGGAAATCTACGGGACCTCCTATAGTAGTTAAGTACTTATCCTTAGCATAGATGTGAACTTTGGGGGCCCATTCCACATAGAGGAATACTCCCTGAGCCAAGACACCCAGGGGTGGGCCTAGGAGCTATCCCAAAGGATACGATAGACTCTGATGATACCCTATGGAAGGCCTCACCATCCAGGAGGAACATAAAGTATATGTGATAGGTAGGGTTTTAGTTGGGGGTGGTGGTGGTAGGGGAGGATGGGGGAGAGAGGGAATTGGGATTGTCATGTAAAACAATCTTGTTTCTAGTCCAAATAAAAATAAAATAAAAAGAAAAAAAGAAAGAAAATATATACAGCCACGGGATATCTGTTTAAATTAATCTTTATTTTTATTCTGCCTTTATGGGCATATCTGACAGTTGTAGTTCAACAATAGGACACTTTTATGGGTAGGGCAGGGTCAAAAAGTTTTTTGCTATCTTACTATTTATAGTTCTTGAGCCATTAGGAAATACATGGCTGGACTATGGATACCCACCCCCCCACACCTCCTTGGAGGGGACTTTGGTCAATCTAGCTTCTTGAATAGACTAATGATGCTTGTTAACACAATTGAGATCATCAATGTGATATTTGTGGAGTGTCACCTGGTTCTTGGGATGCTAATGGTGGAGGCCATTTGTTTTCCCTTCCTTTTCTTGTCTGTTTCCTCTCTGGGTCAGCATGAACACAAGTAAAGGGAAACTCTTTGAGAGAAAGTTGGACTAACTCTTTATCTGTCAAACATTGATCTCTTTTGTTCTATCAGAGAAAGATATCTTTGTCCATGGGCTATTCCACTATAAATACCATTCTTTTTCACTCAGGTTATAATGGAATATTAGGTATGCTCAGTAGAAATTGAATGGAGGTGTACCTTACATTTATTTATTTTGTGCCACCCTAGAGGATATCCCTTTGGGACTATACCCAGTCCCAAGTCACCTTTAGTTCATTTCCTTGCCTGTACCAACCATCTTTCTGGAAGAGATTTTCAAAGCCCTCATTTGAGGGTTGAGTGTCTCCATGCTTGTGACTCTGAGACTCAAGGCTGAGCAGGTGAATCAGCAGCCAAGAAAGGCTTTGACATCACAGCATAGGCAGACAACTTGGCATCTGAACAGCCACTCAGAATTTCTGTGAAATTCAGCAGTGACGCATGTTAAGAGGCTTCAGCTTTATCCTCTTTTATCCATAAAACATTTATCAAATTCTGACTCTCTGCCATTTCTCCCTAAGTGTTAGAGACATGAGCAATGGGAGTAGCAGTGGAAGCAATAGAAGCAATAGTAAAAATACCCACTATACTCTTTGGGGAAGCAGGTACTCTGCCAGGGTCTTCATGGGTATTAGCTCTTGATCTAGAGGTAACTTTATTTCTGCATCTGTCAGTCATTTCAGCTGGGACTCTATCTAATCAGGACATTTTTTTTCTATGGTGGGAATGGGGGTAATATTAGATTTAATACCATTGGTACTCAACACTGGTAGGTTAACTAAGAAGCCTGAAAAATGTTTCCCCTAGAATATTAGAACATATCAGTCACATTTTATGATGACTCTAGTAAAAAGCCTAGCTCAGAGAATGGTGAATGGTCCTTGGGAGAGGGTAATGTGGGAAATATACCAATATGGAGCCAGGAAAAAACACAAGGGAATTTAATAGGGAAAAGCCTCACTTACAGAGCGACCTAGCCAGCTGGCATGACACCAGTACAGCAAGCCTAAGATGAAAGTGAAAGCAGGGCTGCCAAGTAAGTGTCCCTCACTCTTAAACTTTCCCTACATCACCCTGACCATGCCCTTGCAGGTGTGGTCAGGCACACCTGTAGCCAGCCCCTAAGTAGGCATGGCTACAGCATCCCCTACAATTCCCCTTTTGGTCTAAAAGAGGATTAAAACTTAACAGTGTAAAGTATACAAAATTAACAATCATAAAGGTGAAACATAAGAAGATACAACAATCTGCTTATGTTGCATCCTAACTATCTATTTTAACTAAACCCTAAAGTCATCTGAAAGAGGTGTCCAAGCCTGAACACTTCCTTCCAATCCCAACCATAAACAATAGAAAGCTATCCCTAACTAGGTATATACACTATCCTAAATGATAACAATGCGGAAGGGGGCGTAGCATCCTCCAAGTTACTTCCTGCTGAAATGGGACTGCGATAGCCTGTGGCATCCTATAGGAAGAAAATGTTAGTATAGGGAAAGTCCTGAATGGATTATATCCAGTCTGTGTTAGATGGGATTCCCTTGATTGAAGATCTTGCTTGAAATCCTCAACTTGATTGAAGACAGTACTCGAAGCTCTGGCCGGAGTGTCAGTTGAAACGGAGCAAGTTGGATCCAGTACAGTTGAGGAGGTGTGGCCCATTTTCTTTCTGGGGCATCCAGGGATTGCTACCAGGCAGGTCTTCATTAGCTATGTGGGACCCAAACATAAATGTTAGTAGAGAAATGTTTGCTTGTGTAACTATGTATACTAGAAAAGGGAATTATGGGAGCATAACAATTACAAGAGGGTGTACACCTTGAAGGAAAGAGCCAAGAAAAGACAAAGACAGTTCCAATATCCTTCTCTTATTCTGCATTACATCAATTGGCTTCTTGATACAATACAGAAACTCTAAAGTTTAGTTAAACAACGTGCTTGAATTTTTAAAAGAGGAAAGCCAAATCTACCTCTAAAGCCAGCATTGGTTTAATTGAATAGGGACTAGGAAATAAAGAGAAATAGAGTTCTCTGAGAGACAGCTGTAAAGTTTACCGTATGGCACATTCCTTTTGTTTGATGGTTATAGCTATCTTCTCTTCTTAAATATCTACTCATGCAGTGCCGTTTGACTTCTGGAGATGAGTTTTCCTGTCCTTTGGGAGGTTTCTATTTAGTTCCTTTAGGAGGTTTGTATTTAGTTTATGAGATATACCTTAGTAGAATACCTGTCATTTCTCCTTGTCGAGATTTGTTTCCTTTTCAACTCGAATCTTGATCAACTTTGATGGTATCCAAAGTTTTTCTTCTCCTGTGGAAACCAATGCAAAACCCCTACCACATTGTAACACACGTCCTGTTTTCCATACAGAGGTTAGTACATCTTTGAAGTATACCAGCTGATTGAGTTCAGCAGTTTTGTCCATTATCCAGTGTCGTTCTGCAGCTGTTTATCCTTTCTCATTGGCATTAAGAAAGTTTAGTGTTAATAAAGCATTATGCAACCTATGTTTGGGGGTTTATTCTTCCAAGCCTGTTTATGGACCATCTCCTTTAATGTCCTATTAGATCCCTCAACCACTGCTTGTCCTATAGTATTGTGTGGTTTACCGGTAACATGCTTTATGTTATAATATTTGAAAAACTGTTCCAATTTTGTGGAGACATATGCTGGAACATTGTCAGTTTTTGTTTGTGCAGGTATACCCATAACTGCCATCACCTCTGGCAGGTGTGTAATAACAGAATCAGCTTTTTCAGAGTTAAGAGCTGTAGCCCATTGGAATCCTGAGAATCTTTCTATAGTATGATGCACATACTTCAAATTTCCAAATTCTGCAAAGTGAAAGACAACCATCTGCCAAACCTCAATTCTCTGAATGCCCTTAGGATTACAACCTGCTGGCAATGGAGTTTGATTATAAAAGGAACAAGTAGGACAGTTTCTCACTATCTCCTTGGTTTGTTGCCAAGCGATGGAGAAGTCCTTTTTCAAACCTTTCCTACTACATGATGTTTCTTATGAAATTCTGAGGCTTCTTGCACACTTCCAATTAATAAACAATCAATCTCATCATTACCTTGTACTAGTGGGCCTGGCAGACCTGTATGGGATCTGATATGTGTAATGTATATAGGATTACTTCTGTTTCTGATTGTTTCCTGTAATTGTATAAACAGTGAAGTTAATTCTGTATTATCAGGAATGAATTCTGCAGTCTCAATGTGTAACATGACTCGCTCTCTGCATATTGAGACTCAGTAACTACATTAAGAGGTTCTGTAAAATCCATGAGTACCATGAGAATTGCATATAATTCTGCCTTCTGTACAGATGTATACAGACTTTGAACTACTTTACTTATCTCACCTGCTTTATAACCTGCCTTACCTGATTTGTTGGCATCAGTGTAGAAGGTAAGAACTCCAGAAATGGGAGTTTGTCTTACAATACGTGGAAGAATCTAGACTGTCTTTTTTTATGAATTTAATTCTGTCACTTTTGGGATAGTTGTTGCTAATTGTTCCCAAAAAGTCAGTAAGAACTATTTGTCAATATCCATTATCCTTCCATAAGGAGGAAATTTCTTCATTAATTAAAGGTACTATAATTTCTGCTGGATCTTTTCCAGTCAGTTGACAGAGTCTTAATTTGCCCTTTAAAATCTAATCAGAAATCTTTTCTATATATGTCTTTAACTTTTTATTCTGTTTATGTGGCAGAAATATCTACTCCAATATGGTGTCTCAGAAGGTTATTCTCTGGATGGCAAGATAACTAGAATACAGTCTAACTCAAGGTTTATACGATCTACATGTACATCCAATATTCTGTTTTCTCCCCATTGTAACTCTTTTCTGCCTCAGTGGATAATATTCTCAGACTGTTTAGGTCCTTATCACCTTTAAGGGCCATTTTTAAATGCTTTAAGTCATGTCCTTCTACCCCAATAATCCGTTTGTAATTGAGAAATTTCCCCTAATAATTTCTTTTTTTATTCTAATTTTTAATTTTTTTATATATTTGAATTACAAACAAGATTGAATTACATGACAATCCCAGTTCCCTTCTCCCTCCCTTCCTCCTCTACCACCTCCCCCAACTAAAATCCTACCTGTCATATGTCCTTTCTTCTAATCTACACCTGACTCAAAATTTCTGCTTCCTCATGACCTCTGCAACCTTCCTTTTCTTCCCTTCTCACTCTTGTAGCCTCCTCCCCCTTCTTCCCTTGTTCTCAATTTGCTCTCCCCTAATAATTTCTGAAGAGAATTAAGAGTTTAATAACGATCTCTCCTAATTTGTACCTTCTGTAGCCTGATTCTTTGTAAGTCTATCTTGTAACCTAACTAAGTAATAGAATCTCCTCTTTGTATCTTTTCTGGGGCAATCTGTAAACTTCAACAAGGCAGAACTTCCTTCACCATTTCAAACATATGTTCCAAAATTTCCTTATTAGAATCTGATAAAAGAATGTCATCCATGTAATGATAAATAAGAGATTGTGAAAATTTCTTACGAATTATTTCCAAAGGTTGCTGTACAAAGTGTTGACACAAAGTAGCACTATTTAGCATTTCTTGTGGCAAAACCCTCCACTGATATCTCCCAACTGGCTGTGAATTATTAAGAGTTGGTACAGTAAATGTAAATTTTCTCTATCATTTTCCTGTAATGGTATTGTGAAAAAATAGTCTTTCAGATCAATGACTATGATCAGCCATCCTTTAGGTATCAAGGAAGGCAATGGCATTACAGGCGACAGAGACCCCATTGGTTGAATTACCTTATTTATGGCTCTCAGGTCTGTCAGAATTCTCCAGATCTGTTACTGTAATTCTTCTGCCCTAGTTAACCTTTGTAAAGAGTCCTGGAGAACTGTTCTGTAGGTCCCTGTTCTATTCTGGTATAAGCTTCTAGGCGTTCTCCTGGCTCATGAACCTTATCCCAGGCATTTAATGCTGCTTTCCCACATAGTGACAGTATATGGTCATCATATTCAGCCTGAGCCTGTGGGTTAGCATAAATACCCTCACCAATAATCTTATCTAGGGGGGCTTCATAACCTTCCTTTATGCCCTGATGCTAAAGGAGCTTAGCCTCCTCCCTGACCAACACCCTCCATTGGATTTGGCATAAATTCTCAATACAGCTACCACCAATCTTTCCCAATCTGTGGGTGTCACCCTGTTAAATGTTGCCCATGAATGTAATAGCTGTTTTACGTATGGGCTATGGAGATCATACGAGACAACTGATTCTTTAATATTTTTAAGATCCTTCAGCTGTATAGGTTGCCATACATAAGCCATCTGTCCCTGAGGGTGTTTCTTAGAAGCTGGCTTTTCTACCATGGTAGCTGGGTAGGCTAATGGTGTACGAGTAATAACCTTAGAAGAATAGTCATGATACCTGGGTGGAATAGGTGCCTCGGATTCGAGTGATTCTGCCTCTGAGGCATCCCAATGATCTTTAAGCCTAGTAATGATATCCTCATGAAAAGTTTCAATTTCCTGCATCATAAAAGATTCCAAGCATGTTAGTGAATCTGTAAATTGCTCTAACTGCTCCTCTACACATTTTTCTAGGTCTTTAATACACTCATCCTTAGACAGCATCTGGATGGTATGGAAACTGCCTTCTAGATATTGGAGTCTAGATTCGAAGTCATGATTTGCTGATTTTGATTCCTCACCATCTGTCAGCCCTGTACTGTAAATCATCTTCCAAACATTCAAATCTAGACTCAAATTTGTGATCTGCTACCTTAGAAGCTTCAATAATTGATTGAATGGCATTGTCCAATTCTTCAACCCTATCCTGGGTATTTTGTACCTTTGCAGCTAGTTTCTGGGTCACAGAGCCTATGTGAGTTTCTAGCTGGCTACAGATATTCTTCAGTTTGTCACGGTCCTCTGACAGCCTAGCCTCTAAGGCCTCAGACATGGAGGATCTTTCTGTGTTTATCTTATCATAAATATGCTGCATCTCATCTTGGGTAACAGACAGCTCTGTCTTTAGCGTATTGGACACAGAGCCAAGCTTATCATCCAATTTCTGTTCCACTTGCTGCACAATTGTGGCCTGACCTAATCTGTTATCCAAAACCTCATTGTGTAAAGCTGTTATTTCCTGCAAGCAGGTGGTGAGGTTATCTTTGTCCCTGTTCCTAGGAACTCTGGCTATTAATGTTATTTGTACCAGCAAGCTAACTGCCATTACTGCATATAGGCCGGTAATTGGCAGATAGCATCCTCCTCAAACATTGAATTCACGTTATAAGCAAAAAAAAATTACAAATTTTAGCAAATGATAAATATTCAGCCATGATTTTACTTGATGATTTCTACTCCAGATGCAGTAACTATCTTTGACCAGTAAGTGGCACAGGCATTCAGTTAGTCCATGCGGCAAGATGGAGTTGGCAGCTGTGGAGCTGAGGTCACACAGGCGGCTGTGTTTTATCTGGAAGTGTACAGCCTTGCGGCCTCAACCACTGAAAGAGAGGTGACTTCACGGCCGCTGTGGTCAGGGAAAGCCACAGATCCTGCTGCAAGCCAAGCCCTACTCCGGAGGCCTACTTGGGTCAAGGGCAGGAGGCCTCCGGGTTCCGGTAGGCCACAGTCCGGGCTGGTCCTGTGCGTACAGTGGTAAAACCATGGGGGGTCTGGAGAACTCTCCCAGCTGGGCGGATGGTTATGAGTGGCCCAGCGACAGCCGGAATGCTCTTGTGTGGTGCAGCGGGTGGGCTGCGAGCCGGGAGCACTTATGGAGAGAGGGTGCTTTCCCGGCCTAGGCTGCAATCCCAGTGGGACCTGCAGACTCTCCCAAATGGTGCCTAGGTTTACAAGATCCTGCTTCTGACAACCAGATAATGTGGGAAATTACCAATATGGAGCCAGGTAAAAATACGAAGGACTTTAATAGGGAAAAGCCTTACTTACAGAGCAAGCTAGCCAGCCGGCAGGGCAGCAGTAAGTACAACAAGCCGAAGATGAAAGCGAAAGCAGGGCTGCCATGTACATGTCCCTCACTCTTAAACTTTCCCTACTTCACCCTGACGCCCTCTCAGGAGTGGTCAGGCACATCTGTAGCCAGCCCCTAAGCAGGTGTGGCTACAACATCCCCTACAAGAGGCCACTGCTTATTCAAGGTAGGATCAAAGTTACATTACCAAGAAAGAATCTGTTCCCTCATAGGCTACATTGTTCCCATTACTCTGGAAGAAACAAGTACTAGTTTTAGCATAGCTGTGTCTTTCTGAATTTGAAAAAATGAGTTTTTTTTTGTTTTTTGTTTTTTGTTTTTTTTTTTTGCTGGAAACTGGGTGAAGACTAGAGCATGCATGACCTACCCTTCTTTTTGTGCTCAATACTTACTGGTTTGGAGATACCAAATCTGATAGTTTGGAGCTTTGGGTTGATAGTGACACATGGCTGGGTTCCCATGTGTGGAAGATACAAGAAGGTAGAAACATTTTTTCCATATAGTTAGGAGAGCTATAGCTTCCAAGCTGAGTAACACTGGGTACTGAGCTGTCAGACTCAGCTGAGAAGTCTTCAGGAAGGAAGCACTTCATATCTGAGAAAGTAACAGTAACAGAGGAAGGAAATGATAAATTCTATGGGGTACAATTTTCCCAGACTCACACCTCAGCTATTGTGGCTTGACTCTGAAATGGTCCCACATACTCCTGTCTGAAATACGGTTGGTTTCTCAGCTTGTGGTGCTAGTTTGAGTGGGTATAGTACCTCCAGGAATTGGAGTAGGCTGGCAGAAGTAGATCACTGGGAGACAGGACTTTGAGTGTTACAGCCCAGCCTCCGATTCTACACCCTATGTTAGTACTGCCTTATGCACATTCTGCATCACCACTCCTGCCCATGGTCTGGCATCTCTGCTATGCCTTCTCTGCTATGGATGGACTGAAACTTCAAAAACCTCAGGCCAAAATAAATCTTCCCTCCTTTATGTTGTTTCTATGTGGTACTGGGGTCATGGTGAGATAAAAGTGACTCTCCCAGAAGCTCTAGAGGACAAATGAGTTAGAAAAAGCAGCAGCTTTTGTGCATCTTACACTACGTTGCTTTATGTAGGATTCATACATAGCCTTTCATTTATTTATTCAGCAACTATTTGATAAGCTCCCACTGTGGACCCAACACAGTGTTACATGCTGACTATGGTGACAAATAAAAGCAGATGTGGTTATTGGCATCATTTAACAACATTTTAGCAAAAGGAATAGAAAATAAACAAGCATGAATATGAACAAGAATGACAGTTTGGGCCACATTCTAGGAAGGAAATGGAGCAACTGACAACTATAGCTTAGGTGTTTTGGAAGACCTCAGAGGAAAGGCATCCTTTAGATTGAGATCTGACCAATGAGTAGGAGCAAGCACAAGGTGGGTGGGGAACAGAATTGTAGGCAGCAAGGCACTGAGGACAGAAAGCTCATAAATTTGGGGTTAGTGATGCTTCACTTGGCTGTATAATGATATTTCCTATGGAGTTTTAGAACTGACTGGTATTTGGTACCCAGAGAAGATGTTATAGAGGCATGGGGAAGAGTGCATTGTAGCTGGTACATAATGAAAATAGAAGGCTCCAAGAAGAGGTGCACCAAGGGGGATCACTCAGCATCATTTAAAACCATTGGGGCTTTTTAAGGAGTTTGGATTTGATCTTACTCTGTGAAATAAATGCATTCATTTCAACTATGACTCTGTGTCTCTGTCTCTGTCTGTCTCTGTCTGTCTCTGTCTCTGTCTCTCTGTCTCTGTCTCTCTCTCTCTCCCTCTCTCTCTCTCTCTCTCTCTGTGTGTGTGTGTGTGTGTGTGTGTGTGTGTGTACATGTAATAGGGAAAACTGGAAAACAGGAGATGCACAAACAAGAGACAACACCACTCTTGTCCATCCTGCCTAAGAGGAGAAAAGTATGGTATGGAAATGAAATATTTCCAAAAGCCTCAGAATTTGGCTTGGTTGCCAAAGTGGTTGCTTTTAGAAAGTGATGAGATCCCAAGGGCTTTTATCTAACCAACAAATTGCTCCTCAATTGATTTCTAATATGGTCTTTTTGAGATGTGCTGGAAATTAGAAAGTGAGGTTGACGTAGAAAAAGTGGGTCATGTGGGTATTCCTGGGAAGTTGCATCTCATCCTTGCTGCTGTAACTTTTTTTGCTTCCTTGGTGCCATGTGAGCAGGCCCTTGCCATCATTTGCCCAGGTGTTCTGCCTTACCACAAAGACAAACAACAAATCCACTAAGCATTGATTAAACTTTCTGGAACTCTGAGCTGAAAATAAGATCTTTTCTTACTTTAAATTGTTTCTCTTGGTCATGTCTTATAGGGATTTTAAAAAGTCTAGCAGGGGAGATAATAGTTTTCCTCAGAGACTGTCACCTGTCATATGGAAGCTTTGGCTCCTAAAGCCAAAATAGCTCCTGAAACTTAAATGAGAGATGGGATTTCCTGAATTTTTCCTAATTTAATAAGTAGAATAGGGGGCAGATTTTGTCAAAACACATTATATGCATTTATTAATTTCTCAGTTTTAACAAATGGAAGCACCTGGCTTGTCCAGGTTACCAAGGGATGTCTGAGACTTTTTGAAGACTGAGGAATGAGTACTTACTCTTCAGAAAGAAGAATGGATGGGGAAAGTCCTCTTGAAGTTCCAGGTAAATGTTATGTTATCAGAAAGTTACCCAGTGCTTCATCACACATTGCACTACACTGAGCAGGCTTCTCGATGTCATGTCGAGTATGTTAGACCCACGAATTTCACTCCAAAGCTACTGATTCAAATTTTGCCTTCCATGGGATCACCAGGTTGAAAAGACCTTCTGTTATTGCTTCTGTATGTCACCCCAAAGTTCATGTGCTAGTAACTTGATTCTTAAATGCAACAGCGTTGAGAGGTGGAATGTTGAAGAGGTTATTAGATTTAATGGGTTAGGGCCACTGTTGTGTTTGTCAAGCTGACAAAAATCTATCACAGCAACAAAAAATCAAGTTAGAATAAAAATTGGTACCAGAGAGAATAGGATCTTGCTGTGATGAACTTGATCCTTCTATTTTTAAAGAAACAGAATTGTGGATAGGTTTTGGAACTTTAGGTTGGAAAAGCCATTCAGTGCTCAAAGCTTAATGGGCTTCTCTGTGGGAGCTTGCAATAGAAGAGCATTGAGAGAAATTCACATGAAAGAGTCCTGGCTTATAAAGTTTCAGAGGCAAGCAAAAACTCTACCAGGTCTGTTAAGGTGGTGTATTTTAAGCAATAACCTTTGGCTTTTGGTAATCTGGAGTTCATTGAAGAAAACCTCCTGGGAAGTATTTCCCGAGGATTAGAACACAAACTGTAGTCTAGAGAGACTAAGGCTGTATCCCTTCCCAAACTTGGTAATATGTAAGAGTCTCCCACACAGTACTCATTTTGGTGGCATGGAAGATGCAGGATTGAAGGGGTCAGGGAGGAAGCTGAGGCCTAGCACTGTGTGAGAAGGTTGTAATCCATCAAGAGAAAGTAGGAAGCTGTTGGGGAAAGTGCAGCCTCGGATTTAGTGGGAACTCCAGAATGTTTGAGATTCCAAGACTAAGCATGACCATGAAGGACAATGCCAAGTGTGGAGTGGAGCTGGCCTGACTCTATTGAGCAAGGAGTATGTGTTGCAGATGGTAGAGCTTGAGAATTAGAGCTACGCAAGCCCCTAGGAGCCCAGAAGATTGTTAGTCCCAGATGCCTTACATTGAGTTAAAGGGTTTGATTTATACTGCTGGATGTTGGTTTTGATTTGATATGATTGTAACTGTGCCTTGGTTCTTCCCTCTTGGGATAAAAGGTTTGTGATTCATTTTTTATTTTATAGGAGCCTACATCTTTGAAATTTTTGACTTTTAAAGATATTTCAGATGTTTTAAAGAGACTGAAGTTGTGTTAAAATTCAAAAGATTGTGAGACTTTAGAAGTCAGAGTGTGATTTATATTGTGACGTCAATATTAACATGAGATCTTGGGGGTAAACAAAAAAGGAGAGATTACAGTTTAATCATGATGTGTTTGTATGCTAAATTGACATGGGAATCACTTGTGCCAATTAATTTTTTTTAATTTGACATAAGATAGAGTCATCTAGGAAAGGCAATATAAATTGAGGATTGCCTTCATCAGACTGGCCTGTAGGTAAGCCTTCGGGGCATTTCAATTTTTGATTGATGATTGATATGGTAGGATACAACCATTGTGGGTAGTCACACCCCTGGGAAAGAAGTCCTGGGTTATGAAAGAAAGAAGACTGAGAAATTCCTGAGAGCAAACATTCCTCCACCACCCTTGCTTCCTTCAGTTCCTGCCTCCACCTTCCTACATTGAGTTTCTGACTTGGCCAGAAGATCCCTTCCAGGTCGTTTTGGTCAGTGATTTTATCATAGCAGCAGAGAAGTAAGCTGTATTGTCACAGGGGTCAGTTAGTTTTCTTAGAAGCTTGGTTATTACAGCAGAATGAACTACCCCCCCCCCCCACACACAGACTCACACTCCATATATATTTTCTTTTCTGTCTTTCTGATTAGGTGATAAAGACACTTTTATCATCTTGTATTATAAAGACACATTTGTACTACATACTGTAGAAAGGAATGTACTCACACATGTAATTAATTGTTTAATTATATACACTATTACAGTTTATTACAAGTTAATTCCCACACCCCAGCCCAGATGCTCATGGAGGAGCATAAAGTTAATATAGTCAGACACCAAGAAGATTCCTCATCTCAAGAAGTGCCTGAGCCCCAGTATTCAGAGAATGAGGAAGAAGGCAAGGTATGGTAGCAGGAGAGGCACAGATAGCACACATCTCAGAGATGTAGCTTGAGAACCTGAGCATAGGGGTGAGACTGTGTTCCCAAATGCATGACTGACTACCTTTATGGCCTCTCTTCCCATAGAGCCATCTTGCTGGGATCAGACATGGAGCAGTCTTTTTGTAAAAAGATGTTAAGTCATTGTTCTCCCAGATCACCAGCTCTCCAAATAGAGCATAACCTAAAGATTTTATTCTTCTATCCATTCATTCACCTCTTTGGTGACAGGCAGCATAGGCTCTGGTTTTTGTTGTTGTTGCTGCTGCTGTTGTTGTTGTTGTTGTTACAGATTATGGAAATCCAACTCCACCAGGACAGCTTCAGCATTCTTCAGTAAGCTACTGAAATAATAAGGATCCCTGGTGGCTGTCCTGACAGGAAGTACCTGGGAATCCACCTTGGACTGTAATTTCTCTTGAGGACTTTCCTTCCCCAGTTCCCCTGAACTCTTTGTCACCTAGCAGATAACTCCATAAGCTTTCTGGTTTGCTTCCTGAGTTAAGAAGTACCTGGCCTCTGGTTTAAAACTGTTTTCTCTTCTGTTCCTATTCCAGGCATGGCCTGTGTGTCCTCTTGCTTGAAAGCACCTTTCTGTTCGGTCCCTTTCTGTCTGGTTTACTTCAGGTCTCTGAATGTTAGAATGGATGGCACAGCCTCCATTTCTGTTAGCAGCCCCTGTTAGCAGCTCATATGTTCTTATAAATTGATCTGATTATGCTTATACAGCTATGAAAAAACAAAGTAGCTGTTTTTTTATCTCTTCAAGTTCCCCAGGAGAGCAAATGCCTTTTGTAGCCCAAACTGCAATTACAACATAAAGATTTTGGGTTCCCTGTCTATTTTTTTAACCTTCTGTCCCCTTGCTCATACAGGACAGATCACCATCTCAGGTCATTAGAAACTTCTTGTTTGGGCCAGCCTTTGCTAGACTGTAACATCTTAAAACTCTCAGACTTTTATAAGACAAATGCAAAACAAATAAAATAGCCTTTCTAAAAATCCAAATGATAACATGGTGAACAAACAAACATACAAGTCAAACACTGATAAACATAAAAATGAAAAATCAGCAAGATTCAAAAGTCACAGACAAAAATTCACATCTATAAATTACACACTGAGAAAAAGCTCAAGGAAACAGTGCCTTTCCTAATACCTCAAAAAATATCTTGAGAAAACTCTATTTAAACAAGTTGAATGACTTGCATTACAAAAATTTGGGAACAATAAAGAAAGAAATTGAAGAAGATATCAGAAGATGGAATGCTGCTCATAGGTCAGTAGGATTAAAATTGTGATAATGGCCATCCTACCAAAATCAATCTGCAGACTCAATACAACCTCCATCAAAATTCCACCATGATTCTTCATATAAACTGATTCTTCATATAGAGCGAGAGAGAGAGAGAGAGAGAGAGAACCCAGAATATCTAAAATAATATTGGACAGTAAAAGAACTTCTGGAGGTATCACTATCCCAGATTTCCAAGTGTATTACAGAGCTATAGGAATAAAAAAAAACAGTCTGGTATGGTCTCAAAATACCAGACTGATTAATGAAGTAGAACTGAAGACACAGACATAATTCTATACAACAATGGACATCTGATTTTTTGACAAAGAAGCCAAAAAATACACACTGGAGAAAAGATAGCATCTTCAACAAATGCTGCTGGTCTAATTGAATGCATGTAGAAGTCTACACACAAAAACTCAACTCCAAATGAATCAATGACTCAACATAAGCCCAGCTACCTTGAAGCTGATAGAAGAGAAAATAATGGAATAGTTTTGAACTCATTGACACAGGAAAAGATTTTCTAAACAAGACACCAATATCATAGGCATGAAGACCAACAATTAATAAATAAGACCTCATGAAACTGAAAAGCTTCCATACCATAATTTGAGAAAAGTGGAAGCCTTCAGAATGGGAAAATATCTTTACTGATTATACATCTGATAGAGGGTTATTACCAATAATACACAAATGACAAAAAATCACCCTGAATATCAAGAAAACATAAATCAGTCAAAAAATGTGCTATAATGCTATACACAGAGTTAGCAAAAGATGAAACATAAATAGTGGAGAAGCACTTTAAAAGATGTTCAACATCCTCAGTCATAAGGGAGATTAAAACTACTTTAAGATTTTATCTTATAATAGTCAGAATGGCCAAGATCAATAAAACAGATGATGGCTCATGCTGGTGAGGAACTCTTATCCATGACTTATGGGAATGAATACTGGTACAGCCTCTATGGTAATTATAGGTTCCTCGGCAAGCTGGCAATCAATCTATCTCAACATCTAGCTATGCCATTCCTGGATATACACTCAAATGACCTTATATCTTACTATAAAGATAATTGATCATCCATGTTTATTGCTATTCTATTTATAATAGTCAAAAATTAAAGCAGCCTAGATATCCATCAACTGATAAATGACAGTGAAACTTTGGTACATATATACAATGGAATATTATTTAGCTATTAAGAAAAATGAAATTACAACATTTGTAGGTAAATGAAAGGAGCTAGTAACAATCACCCTGAGTGAGGTAACCCAGCCACCAAAAGGCAAATAATGCAGACTTTCTCTTATATGTGGGTGTTAGCATTTAAACTTTAGATAATGTGCATTTCAGTAGAAATAATCACAAGGCTCACATAGCTAGTAAGGGGCCAGGTGAGGAAAAGGAGATACTTCAAAGAAGCAGAAACAGAGTATAGCATCATAAAGGGAGAAGGGGAATTATAACAGAAGATTAATTGGGAATGGGGACAGGAGGTCTCATAGTAAATGAGAATATTGGGAGAGACAACTAACACTACAGCCCCTTTGAAAGCTGTATGGAAACTTATCTCTTTATAAGCTCCCTAAATAAGTATATGAAAGGAATCTAAATGGAGTTGCTATATAATGTGGGAGACAGTGCCCCAACTGGACATCTTATGCCACCAAGATTTATCCCTACTGACTAGTATTCATGCTGCTGGATGTTACTTTGCACACTACTGGAGGATAAAAATAAATATCAGTATCACCCAGCTAAAACCCTGCATCTGAATTTAGGGCCCATTCATTAAAATGGAACTGATACACAACACAGCTAAAGTTGCCAAGAACTTGAGACTAGATAGGTCATGAGCCTATGACAAAGATACATAGCAATACAATGAGTGACATACTGCTATACTAATAGATTGGCCCTCATCAGAAAATCTTCTTGATGTAGATGAGAATTAAGTCAGAGACCCAAAACTGGGCAATGTGCAGAGAGTGACTTTGGAGCAATCAGTCCTCAATAAGATGTCTTTATCAAAGCTGTCCTCTTAATGCCCTGGGATCTATGTGGAAGAGGAGGCAGAAAGCGTTTACCAACAAGAGGTGGTGGGTGATTCCAAGGAAACAATGTCTTCCAGATACAACAATGATGATGAAGATGAAAATCACAGAGTTTGGCAGCACGTGGTGTGCAAGGCCTTCCCAGGTTCAAACCAGACAAAATCTCAGCACTGAGAGTGGAAGTCTGGCTCCTACCCAAGAAGCTGTTTGTACTGATACCTGCCAGGAAAGGGAAAATCAGTTTTTCTAATGGAGTTATTACTGCATGTATCAACCAAATTCCAGGGTCTATGCCCAGGAGTAGTTGGCCAACACAAAATAAGCCCCAAGTTTTTTATATGAATTTTTGTTTGTTTTGATATTTTTTACTGTATTGATTGTCTTCTTTTTTATTTTTGTTTGTTTTTCAGTTTTGATTTTCATTTTTTGTTGTTTTTCTTGGCCTTTTTAAGAGAGAAAGAGAAAGACAGAGAGATAGAAAGAATATGAAGCTGATGGGGGAGATTCTGGGAAGAGTTTGGGGACTAGAAAGAATACAATAAAAATATACTGCTCAAAATAATTTTTAAATATTTTTTAAAAATCAAAGCAATAGTAAAATGTGCCTAGAATTTACAACGTACAAAAACTTTATAATTCCACAACGTATGGATGAGTAATCCTAGTTTGTTACATTATGTCATAAATGTAGTTTAGATTCAATTCTCTCTTAATAAGTTAGTAAATTAGTTTTTTATTTTGCTGTCTCATAATATCAAGAAGAGAAATAAAACACAAAAACCCTAGTAAGAGGGGGAGTAAAGAAGGATGTAAGAATAAGGATATATGTATGATAAGAAATGCTATGCAATAATACATTTTCTTGATGGGGAAAATAGAAAAGGAAAAATGAGGACAAAATCAGGAAAGCTAAACACATTACAAAAGGTCCGGATACATCACATAAGACTCATGGAGGAGGAATCTGAAAAATGGTATATGCAAAATGACTAAAGATTCAGCACACTGATTTAAAAGTAGAACCTAGAGCTCTACTTAAGTCAGTGAGATTCTTCTATATTATTAATCTGCTCTTGGTAGCACAAAAATGCATAAAAAACAAACAAGAACAACAAAAGTCTGTTTGATGAAGATAGTTATATTTTCTGCTAAGGCTTTGGGGTTTGTTTTTTTTCTTTTTAATTTATTTATTAGTTCTAGTTAGGGAACAAACTTGTTTCAAGTCCCTTCTCCCTCTCCCTCCCCTCACCCCCAACCCTCCTCCCCACCCCCAGCCTACCCCCACCCCATCCACCCACCACTCCCCAGGCAGGGTAGGGCCCTCAAAGGGGGCTCTGCAAAGTCCACCAAATCTTCCTGTGCTGGTCCTGGGCCCTTCCCCATGTGTCCAGGGCCAGAGTGTAACCCTTCACGTGGAATGGGCTCTCAATATTAATTATGGGGGAATCATCCATTCTCTCCTTACACAAGTCGATGGCATTCTGCTCCCTACTCAACACCTGCTTCATAAGCCGTGGATCAATAAGTTGAACCCACCCACAATTCTCACTTGTTCTTGAAGCTTCTGTTTGTGACCCATCTTGCCAGTTACAGTTGAGTCTCCTACTTCTCTGGTTCTGCTAATGGCTTATGATTCCAAATATTAGTTATATCTCTCACTCATTTGTCCCCCAATGAGTGAGAGATAGTGAACTAACCTCTGCCCCTCTTTTCCCATATGCTGGGACAGGATTCTGGACATTCACTGCTCAGCTGATCTCCTGAAATATAAATATGAGTGTCTCCTCCCTACAGGTCAGAGAATAGAAGCCTCGGGTGGCCGGGCCACTGACTCAAGGTCACATTGTAATAGCAAGAGACCTGGTACTGAACCGAGAGCTGTCAGACTCTACATCTTGCACGCTTAATAATGAAGAAATATGGCTCTCTGCATGAACAATTTTATTGATCTTCCTACAGGATGTGCTCATTCCTCCTCTGAGCCTCTCTGTAGCTTTTCATAGATGTGGCAGGATAATATTTTAAAGATATAGGCCATGGGTTCTCTCTTAGTTTTCTTCCTTTTTCTGATTCCTTAGAGAGAGAGAGAGAGAGAGAGAGAGAGAGAGAGAGAGAGAGAGAGAGAGAGAGAGAGTTTGGAGCTTTATACTTCAGATTAGTGAACAGAGATAACTTACCAAGCAATGGCTTTTGTGCTTGGAAGGTTGATATCTTAGTGGAAATGGGAGCTTCTGGGACATCTATGTATGGACCATGGTCTGTGAGGCTGGGGAGAATGGTCGGTGTGCACTGCACCTTTCCCAGATCAAGAGAGAAGGAGAAAGACTGTTTGTGAAAGCATGGGGAAGATTTGAGGCAGTCCTTGGGTCTTGGCTTTCATGTAGTCTTCAGCCTGGTGGAACTGTCTGTCTCATAGTTAGGACCAAAGCTAGCTTCTTAGGATCCTTATTGCTCTAGCATGATAATGACAGACCGTCTAAGGGTGGGGACAGCACTGTGTGTGAGACACCTCCGCATCAGCCTAGATGGACTGGAAACCTAGGTTTGGCCAGGTGATAGATGAAAGAGAAGATAACTTTCCCAGGCAAGAATACACAGTAGTCAACTGCCCCAGTCTCTCAGCTCAAGCTTTGACACCAAGAACATGGAAGACACAACTCATGAGCAGGCAAAGACGCTGTCATTCAGGAAAAATGGGGCCCCAAATAGAACTTAAGGTAAGTTGGTAAGAAAATGATGCTGGTTGTTTGCAGCCAGGTTTGAGGAGAGTAGGATGCTCCTCAACTTGCTTTCCCTGGGATGGGCACTTACATCTGCTTAGCTGCTTGGATCCCATCTACGCCCACAGCCCTGATCCCCAGGACCTACCTTTTTAGAAGATGACCTGATGTTCCTCAGAGCCCTCATCTGCTCCTCACTTCAGGGCAATGCACAGATCGCCCAAGCTTCCCTGGGGAAGGTGGGGCCTCCCTCAGTGTCCTGCATAATTGGGACAATGCACAGAGAAATTAAAAAGGTCATTAATCACCGTGGAGCCCAAGGCAGCTCTAGGGGACCTATTCTTCACAATGATTAATGGCAGGCAGTTCTTCCCTACTCTCGATTCATTTTCCTGCCACTGTTCACTCACTTTCCTTTTCAATGTCCTCTTCGTCCCTGTCTTAGGAAGTCACAGATACAGTGGTGGGCCACTCTTGACAACTTCCCTGCCTCTTCACCGGGTGTGGACCTCCAGATGCCACATGTGCTCTCTGGACCAGAGTCATGCTTCCTTAATGTGCGCCCCCGCCTTTAGCATCACATTTATTGCTCTGATGAGTAATGCCCTCCAATCTTAGTCAACAGAAGGATGGAGAACAGAGTTGCAGAGTCTCATGGCTCTCTGCAGATACTAACTGTGATGGTGTTGTGGACAGTAATGATCGGTACTGGGCACTTGGAACGGTTTTACGAATGGACCTTCATTCAAATGTCACCCTGACCTTGGGAGGTGTGACTTTCAGCCCCATTTCACAGGTAAGAAAACACATCCAGTGAGTAACTTGCTTAAAGTGATGATGCTAAAAAATGGCTGAGGAGGGCTAGAGGACCGATTTCATCTGATCCCCATGCTTGTGTTCAAAATGCCTGCATAGCTAAGTACACCAGCTGTCATTTCTCAGGAATCAGGGAGGGAGGTACTCATCTCCATAGCTTGTTTTCCCAGCCTCCAGGCAAGCTGCCCCTCCCTGGCAGGGTGAGCCATGTTCATGTCATGCTTGATCGGTCTCCTCTTCCCCTTTTGTTTGCCAATTAGCCTCCCATGAGGCCCACAGCTACTTAAAATAAGCAACTCCTTCCACTCACTGTTGCCTTGAGCCCAGAGTTTCCCTCAGACCAGTGCCCAATCAGGTGTTTGGTTTTCTCAGAGATAACTATATCCTGGGGGATTTGAGTGAATTTATGAGAAGAGAGAAAATCCTATAAAGTTAAAGCACACCAAAGTACTTCTCTGAGACTGGCAGAAATAAAGGAATATTACCCACTTGCCCTACTCTATTTTGTGCAGCTTTCCCAGACTCCCTGATACCAGGTGATTTATAAATAAGAGAAGGTTATAGCTTATATATCTGGAGGTTAGCAAGTTCAAGATCAAGGACATCACATCTGGCAAGGTTCTTCTGGCTGCATCCTTCCACAGTGGAAAGGGGAGTGCAGAAGGGTTATCTTGTGTGATAACCAGCCCAGTCACAGGATGACAGAACTAATCCATTTCCCATGGCAGAGCCCTCAGGACAGTTTCTCCAAGGTCCTCTCTCTTAACATACTTTGAAGACTCACAGAAACTGAAATCCCAGTCATGGACCTTGTGTAAAGTGGTGGAGCAGGTTGGAAAGAAGTGGAAGACCAGAGGGGGCCTGTTGCTAGCTCACTGAATGGCTTAGAGTGATATTTGTAGTAAAGTCAGAGGGTGAGAATAGGTTCTGAAAGTTTGAAGGTAGAAATATGGTTCAGGTGAGGACAATGGGTACAAGAAAGATGCCAGGAGAAGAACAGAATACAAGGGGAAGGGGTGTGCTTCAGCTTACCCTGGACTCCTTTAGGATACTGCTTGTGAGAAGAAGGGACTGGAAGTCCATCCACATGGAAGGCTTTGGGATTGCAGACATTTGGGAGCCTCAGAAAAACCAGTGATGACAATTAGGCATTAGGAAACATTGATTAAGTCACAAACATGCACACATGTTCATCTTATAGCTACAGAGGGGTCTTTTATCTAGGGTCATAGAGGGAACAACAGGCCAAGCTGTATCTTGGCCCAGTGGGGGTCGCAATGGAGCCTAGCTCTTAGTCACAGTGCCCAGTGGGGCTCACCACCAGTGCCCTGCTGTGCCATTGACTCAGAGGAATGAGACTGCCTATGTGTACAGACTTCCTCCATATCGCAGAGCACTCTCATTGTACCTATTTAGAACACTCACTAACTTGAGCACCACAGGCCTTTGTCAGTCTGGGTGAAAAACTTAGAATAAAGAGTCCTTTGGTCAGAGGTCATTAAGAATTTAAGAACACAGCAGGAAAGCATTCAGTGAAGCACGGGACCTTCTGAGCATGAATTCAAGCCACACAAATCCTAAACTTTCAACAGGAACTAAAGCTCTCTTCAGTCCCTGGATATTTTCTTAACATCAGGGTCCCGAGTCTTTGCCTTCTCCCTTCTATCAGCAATGCCACTTGAAGGCAGGGTACTAATGAGTTCATTAAACCCAAGATAAATGAAAAATGGGTGTTTTATTGGGGAACAATTTACACAGATAATAATAAAGAACCGCCGCGGCCTTCCTGCTCCAGAGAGAGAGAGAGAGAGAGAGAGAGAGAGAGAACCCTACCCGCTTCTGTTTCTCCGCCATATGGTCATGTCCGCACCTGAAGCCATGCCCAAAGGGGCATGACCACTAACACAAATTCACTGGCAAGGTGAGATGCCACTATAGTCACTCTCTGGGTCTAGCTCAGAATGGTTAAACCACTTCCTCCTTTTTTGAGAGTCACACCTGTGATCCAGGCTCATGACCACTGACTGATCTTAGTGTGTGTCCAATGCAGCAAAAGGGCTATGAAATAGCTAGCTTCCACGAGCTAGTCTGATAAATTATCTCTGGTCATGTGTGTGCTTTTCCCTTGGCTTTGGCTATACAAAGCAATGATTGTTTGTTCCCCACTCACCAGGAAGAATATTTGAGAGAACAAGCAAAAACTAAAGGCCTGGTCTAATTAGATAGCTGGTGGCTAATGAGGGATTTCACTGGGCAGAGCCTCATTGTGGTGGTTAGTGAATAATTACCATGGAAACCTTGGAGCCATACTCAGCTGTTTCCCCCAGCCATTTCCCCGGGGAGTAGACTTCCCTCCACAAAGTAGCATCTGGGATATTGACATTATTTGGGAGAAAAATAAATGGACAATTACAAGAAGACAGGTTGAGTCTTTGTTGGAGTGAAGTTTTACCGACATCTGTCCTGGGCTGTAAGTGATGCTGGTGTTTCTGCTCGAGAGGAAATCGTTGGAAAGAGATGAATTCAGTTTGGACAGGTCTCCTTCAGTGAAGCCCAAGGACAGGGAGACATGCCTAATTAGGAGCCAGACATTTTCTGCCTTTTAGAGGAAGCATGGGGTTTGTCAGGAGGTATGAAGACTTTTTCTCTTTTCCAGCTCGCTACACTAACGTTTATTCAGTCTGCCCATTGGGAAGTGAAACACTATCACTGTAAGTGGGAGCTGGCCATAGGGCGGCAGCACCTTCTTGTGAAGGTTCCTGAGGATGGGGTCTGGAAGTGAACTGAAAGCTGTCTCCAAGGCTAGGTCATGCTTTACTGTGATAAAAGAAGCCCAAAGCTCCAGCTGGCTTAGTGTACCTAGGGCGATCAGATCCATCATGGAAAGTTTGACTGCACACATGTTTTCTATGTCATGGGACTGCTACCTGGAACTCAGGGCCTCTCAATGGAAGTAAGAGGGGTTGGGAAAATAACACTGACTCTTAATGGCCACAGAGAGAAGGGACATATAGTTTCCACCTTCAGTTCATTGGTTACACAGCCCCAAAGCAATTCAAGCAAGGCTGGAAATATGAAAAGAACTGTTGGCAGAGTTTCTGTCCCACCATGTTCCGTTGTCCTTCAGCCCCAAATAAACATACAGAGACTTGTATTGAGTGTAAACTGTTTGGCTGTTGGCTCAAGCTTCTTATTGGCTATCTCTCTCTTAATTATTAACCCATTTTTTTTTTATAAATCTAAGTATTTCCATGTGGTCTTATCTTACCAGAGAATCTTTCTCCCTCAGCAGCTACATGGTGTCTCTCCCGTGGTTCCCTCTCTGTGTCCTCTCCCTAGAATTCTCTTTGTCTGGTAGCCCCCCTATACTTCCTGCCTGGCTACTGGTCAATCAATGTTTTATTCATCAGCCAATAAGAGAAACATATCTACAGAAGGACATCCCAAATCAGAGAACATGTCATATGGATAGTATCTTCTGTGCCCAGGAAAGGAGTATTGTAATTCCATGGCCTGCCGGGCATTGGTGGTGCATGCCTTTAATCCCAGCACTTGGGAAGCAGAGGCAGGTGGATCTCTGTGAGTTCGAGGCCAGCCTAGTCTCCAGAGCGAGTGCCAGGATAGGCTCCAAAGCTACACAGAGAAACCCTGTCTTGAAAAACCAAAAAAAAAAAAAAAAAAAAAAAAAATTCCATGGCCAAAGGCAAATTCAGGAAAAGAGAGTTTATTTGGGCTTATGGTCTAGAGGTATAGGAGTCTATATTGGCAGGGACTCATGGCAGGATGGGACAGGTATGGTGGTAAGAGCAGGAAGCTGAGAGCTCACATTTACAAATGCAAGCATGAAGCAGAGAGAGCAAGCCGGAAGTATTGAGAGACTTCAAAATAATAAAGGGAGGCTTTTGTTACTCCCATTTTACTAATTAAGAAACTGGAACACAGGAAGTTACATCAACCACTTAGGGTTACACAGTAGACAACTGAAGATAAAGTGGGTCTGAGCTTAATTGGTAACATGATTGCCACACAAGGTTGAAGACCTAAATCTAGATCCTTAGCACCCTAGAATAACAGGTGTGGTGGTATGTCCTATGATCACAGCACCCTAAAACACCAAGTGTGATGGCATGCCCTGTGACCACAGTACCCTAAGACACCAGGTGTTGACAGTGTGCACCTATGACCACAGCAAACTAAGGTACCAGGTATGATAGTGTAAACTGAGGGCACCTAAAAGTTAACCCCTTGTCTCTATATGCATGTGTATAATCTGCACATGTTGGCACACACACACACACACACACACAGTAGCTCTTTGTTCATCCCCCCCCCAAATTTATGTTCAACTCACTGTCTTATAAGTGTAGCAAACACTGTTCAAGGCTTTCACACTGGTCACACTGGTCATTTGAAAATCATGGCCTGCTCTTCTTTTTCCCAGATATAGATATCTGGAAAGAAGAAATCCTCTCTTCAGACTGGTCCCTATTGCAGTGCAGAGGTGTGGGTCTTCAGTCCCTTCTAATAGGGAAGGATGATGTCAGCAAAACTTCTTGCTTGGAAACATATTACTTTGAACTTGGCAACCTGTAAACTGGGTTGCCATGGTTACCAGAGATCCCTGGGGAATGATGAACACAAGGGATAGGCTTGAAACACAATCAAGCCATTCCCCTTCAGCTGCAGCCTGAGCTGACAGTCTTTGACAGACTCTCTCATGCCCAGGAAACCCCAAAGCACTGTACTTATGTCCAGCTTAGCTGACAAAATACCCCAGTGTGTTCATGCGTAATAATGACTAACATTTATTGGGCACCATGGGGACAGCATTAAGTGAATTATCTCGTTCAATCCTCCCAAACCTTGCTGCATTTATTGTCACTTTACTATGAAGGTATGTAGGTGCACAAGCACGCGCGCGCGCGCGCACGCGCGCACACACACACACACACACACACACACACACAGGATGGTGATGGGGGGCTCATTTCCATATATACGAAGGAAAATGCCACTCTCTTCCAGAGCCAGTGCTTGCAAAATGTCTGTTCTGTTTAGAACCAATCTTCCATAGTCTGAGCAAACAGCAGCTCCAGGCATGTGATTGGTTTTCAACTTCTAAGATTCCTAGAAGGAAATGCCCATTACTGGAGGGGGCCAGAAAAAGTCTTAGGCAAAAAAGATGTAAGGCATTAACATTGTGTACTAAAACAATGGTCTAGGCGGATCAATGAAAAGAAACCTGAATTCAAATGTGTGTAGCATGTAGGTAATTATGCCTGGAGGTCTCATGACAATCCTAGGGGGAGATGGAGGACAAAGAATTTGCCTCTTTCCTTTTCAGTTATGCACTAAAGAAGACCAAATCCATTGTCCACAAAGCTCAGGCAGTTAACAAATGAGTGGGGAGGTAAGGTAGAAGCCATGACAGAATGGAATGATAGAGACTGGGCATTACATGTGGGCAATGTGAGGTGCAGGCTCTATCTAAGCAGATAGCTTTGGTTACCTCTCCACACCCTCCCCTCAAGTTTGCAGACATGGTTATTTCAGAAGCCAGAGACCTGGCTGCTGCTTTGCCTCTCCTGGTGGTGAGATGTCATTTCCAAGAAAAATGTAGGCTCTATGCAGATGATAGACAGTAACTATGGGATGCCCCGAGGCTCAGGGCCATCTGTCCTGACCTGTGTTCTGAATTACACTCCAGGTTAAGCATCCAGCTGGAGAAGCATAGATCATAGATGGAGACTCCGAGTCCTGGAGTTACAGGGAGGAGAACACTTTAATCCTCTCTAGTTGGACTGATGCAATGTAACTCCTAGCTATGAGAAGTAATTAACCGGCACCTCTCCAAACCAATTTGGTAGAAAGCAATGAGAATTCAAGCCATAGGAAACAAGAGAGTGTGGGGGAAGTATCAGAGCCTGTGGCAGAGGCTGCAGGTGTGTTCTTTGTAGGGCATTCATCAGTACTACCTCCACTGTGGGTCTTGAACCAAAAGTTTGAGAACTGACTATCAGTGGCTTGTTGGTCAGTGGCTTTCAGTCATCTGTCTGGCTCTAGCTAGCTGTGTGCTCTTAAGAAAACATTTGACCCCTGCCCCAGTGCCTCTATTTTCTCATGTAGAAAACAAGGTGGAAGAATCAATCAGTTGATACATCAAGATCTGAGGCATTGAGGGTCCTAGGTAGCTGTAGTTATTGTGGCTGCAGCTTTCCAAGGAGTCTTCCTTTCAGATGCTTTGCTAGACGATGTGTTACTCTTAGGAGTAACAGACTCCGCTGCATTACGCTGATACAACTTTATCTTTGTAGCTCACATATTGTCAGCAGCCAGGCCCAGAGAAGGGTCTCTCACCATGAGAGGGCCACTATGGCTGCCCTCTATAATTGCATGCATTCTCTGGGCACTCCTATACTAGAATTTGATTATGGATCTTGTGTGCCCATTGTTAGACCCTGTGATTTCAAGGTGCCATATCCAGGCTCTCTGTAACTGCCAGAGTCCCAATGCCCATTGGAATCCTTTTGGGAACAAACACTGACATTCTGGGAGGAAAGACATTTTCCCATGTATGTAGAGGAACAAAGGCCAGAGCAGGAGATTTATGATGAATGCCTCAGGCTCAGGAATGTGAGTTCATATTGTCAAAAACATATACCAGAATCCAGAATCCAGAACCCAGCCCAGAGCTAGTATGTGTGGTGCATTACCACAGGGAGCCCTGGAGGTGCTTCAGCTGGGTCTCAAGATCCTCACTATTTTGGTAAGGGACAATCCCAATACCATCAGCATAGCCCTTTCTTTTGTTGATGTTATAGATAAAATTTTCTCAAATTTATTTCATAATCCCTTGGTTAATATTGTAGTGCTAAATCAGGATGACTATCCATCAGTTTTTGGTAAAATTATTGCCAATATTGGAAAGCATTTTAGAATAGACATTAGCATAATTGTGATTAGCTAAATTAATTCCACACATCTAAAGGGTTGTTTTATATTCACTATTAAGGAGCTGACCTGGATAGAAAATGAATGTATTTGAAATTTATCCATTTCACCTTTTTTTATTCTTTTCTCATACATTGCATCTTGATCACAGTTTCCCTCCCTCCACTTCTCCCAGTCTTCCCACTCCCCTTCCCCTTCTCCCTAGATCCACTCTTCCTTTGTTTCCCTTCTGAAAAGATCAGGCCTCCCAGGGATATCAATAGAACATGACATAATAAGTTACAATAATACTAGACACAAACCCTCATATCAAGACTGGATGAGGCAACCCAGTAGGAGGAAAGGGTTCTAAAAGCAGGCAAATGAGTCAAAGACACCCCCACTCCCACTGTTAGGCATTCCACAGGAAGAACAAGCTACAACATAGCCCCCTTTTATTTGATCAACTCTTGTTTTATTATCCAGGATCCTCATTCCCTACTGATAAGAGAATTTACTGAGTTACTTTTGGAAATTGACATTCTTTTGTCTATTCTTTTGTCTATTTGTAATGTAGAAGGACCCATAGGGAGACAGTTTTGCATATGGTTGTCACAAACCCACTCTGTTATCTTAATTATCTTACTTACTTAACTGAATTAAAACACATAAATGTACCCACACATACACAACAGAAAAACCAAAAATCTTAAGGGCCTGGAATCCTGGAAACAGTAGGGAGGTGTGTTAAAAATAGCTACAAAGAGAGTTTGAAGCTTGTAAGCACTGGGTTCTTTGTGTGCATTATCCTTCAAGAGTCACAGTGATGGGGGGCAGTGTCATGATTACACCTTATAGATGAAGGAACCCAGACATTGAGATGAAGTAAGGAACTGAAGCAACTCCATAACTGTGTTATATTAGTGTTGTATCACTGTGACAAAATACTTGAAATAAATCACTTGTAAGGGAGGAAGGTTTATCCTGGCTCACTGTTTTAGAGGTTTCCATCTGTGCACTCTTGAGTGCTTGGCAATAGTTTCTTTGGCCTGCATTTGTACAGCACATCCTGGTGTGAATGTCTGTCAAAGCAAACCTTTTTATTTCACAGCAGCCAGGAAGCAAAGAGAGAGAAGGGGGAAGGCAGAAGGATCCATGATTTCAAAATCTCCTCGAAGGGAAGGTGGTGTCCAATGATCTAACTTCCTTATACCAAGTCCCATTTCCTAAAGGTTCCATAAGGTCCTAATAGTGCTGTGAGCTGGGAACTAAACCTTTACTGCATGGGCCTTTGTAGGACTTTTGAGATCTAAATGATGGACAGTTGATTGTCCCTTGATGGGACTTAGAATCACCATGGAAACATCTCTGGGTGTGTCTATGAGGGCATTTCGAGATGGGAAGCTCACCTTGAATGTTGGCAGCATGTTCCAATGTGATGAGGTACAGGACTGAGTGAAAAGGGGAAAAGGAGCTGAGAACCAGAATCCACTCCCTCCTTAACTCCTCTGCTTCCTGACAGTGGATGCAACGTGACCAGCTGCCTCTCACTCCTCCCACCATGGCTTCCCTACCCTCAAACTGAGTCAAAATCAACCCTTCCTTCTTTGAGTTATGTCTGTTAGAGAAATGAAAAAAGTAACTGGCACAATGTCTCAAGGTGGAAAGATCCTGTTTTACTATAGTGACTGTAGAAGTCTGGACACAGAGAATTCTAAGTCTTCAGTCCTCTGTGCTGGAATAGATTGTGCTCAGCTTGCACTCAAACCACAGTCCTGTAATGCTGGAAAATGTTTTCCTCATTTTCATTGTAGAATAAGAGGCCATTAGTTCTATGTCCCACTCACCTTCTCTGGTTGAAGGAGATCTGATACATAGCATGTAAGAATGAAGGGAAAAAAATTAGACCTTCCGTCCCAATCCAAGAATGCCAACCAAAGGATTCTAAGACTGACATTTGGAAACATCCATCATCAGTGGAGAAGGATAGGCAATGAGTTAGCTATGCCTACACTGAATACAGGAAGCAGAGTGATCATGGACATCATATATTTACCACCCTTACTCAAATATTTTCCCATACAAACCTACATCATTTTCAAAAACACAAATAAACACCCACTTACATTATTAAAGCTTTACCCTCAGAGCTGGGTTCATGCTTTAGAGCGATTACCAAACTGTTTTTTAAAAATAATTGTTGATTATTATTTATATTATAGTGCTTAGCTTGTCTGACTAACCTTTGTGAATCTAGGCTTCCCTACAAGGGTGCGTTACCACATTGCTTTAGGAGGCTAACCCCTGAAGTCTAATGCAGCAGATCTTAATGGGGTGAGCTTGCAACACAGTTTGTCTTAACAAGTGTTTTCTCTTTGAATTCTCTGTCACTCACATGTGGCAGGTCTCTGACACTGGCTCATATACTTTCCCTCCAACTCAATGATTGGTTGTTTAGGGGACAGTAAGACTTGACTCTAGCCTGCTGGATAAGCAAATTTTTTAGTGAAAGACCTTTATCCAAAGGGGGAAGTGTGGGAATGATGCAAAAGTGAGGCATGCTTGCTATATCCATCTAAAACTGGAGCTTGGGGACCATAGGAAGCAAAAGAGGCCACAGACACTTAGGTCAGGACCATCTTGCCATGCTAACCATACCTAGTTTGAAACCAGAGGACCTTCAGAGCAGTTATTAACTGAATTGCCAATATGACCAGAAGACCAAGGTTAACATAGTCAGTGGGGCTTACCAAGCAGAACTCACCAGCTCCCTCCAGTACTGAAAGTGCTGCTTTCATAGTACTGTGAGCCTGCTTTCATAGTACTTTTTGTAGAGTTCTCTTTTCTAATGAACCCCTGGAGCCTTCCTTTGCTTCCTTGGTAAATCAGAGGCTACAGTAGCATGAGCACATTGAGTTTCAGGACCTTCTACTTCCTAATGAAAGTCTATTTATTGGAGGTTCTCTAGTTTGGGGTTCATTTTGGAACACACACCTGGGAAAAGTATAATTGCCTCCCTAGAATCCATTGTATTGTGATAGAACAATACAACTATCCCCCCTCCACACACATGGGACTATTAAATGAGAAAAAAGTACAAATGCACGCATACGGGAGTGAATGTGCACCTCCTCTCACCACTATATTGTCTGGCTAACCCTTCTGGGCTCTCCAGTAATAGACACAACCAAGTCTGACCAAACAGAGATTAGACACTGACCCAGACACCGGGATTGGCTTAGAGATGTACATTTGTCTCCCACCCAACCAATGAGGCCCAGGCTCAAAAGGCTTTTCCTCTAGAAGGGCTTAGCTGCAACCCTGGAGTCACTGTGGTCTACCTTTGTCACCAGCCAGGAGTACTAACTTTGTAGACATCTGAATCCAGCCAGGCTGGTGGAAGGCTAATTCAGTCTAATCTAATCTGATATAGTTAGAGCTGGTTTGGTACAGTGATTTCCAGTTACATAGCCTCTGTGCTTGGCTAAGGCCAGTTTGGTCAGGTTCTGTTTCTGACACTTGAGGGACAAAGGCATAAAATATCTTATATTCTTTCAAAGATATTTCAAACATGTCTTTGATGACTTTGTTGTCAGTGTACCTGAAATCTGTGTCTCTGCTCTCACAATCACAGGCTGAGATCCTAATCGCCAAGGTTATGGCATTAGCAAAGGAGGCTTTGGGGCTAATTCAGATCACTAGTGGAGCCTTCATAAAAGGATGTGTTCTCACAAAAGGAACTTCTGGGGATGTTCTCATCCTCTGTCCAATTGTGGAGACTTGAAGGAATCTGATGGTATATAAACCAAAAGAAATTGTTCTTGCAACCTCATGACAGTGCTCCCTGGCCATAGTTTGCAGAAACCAGAGCTATAAGAAAACTATGTACTTATTGTTTGGAAGGGACTAAGGTCCTCACAATCCATGTTTCTTTTTTCATATCCTGCTATCTTTCCCAGCACCCCAGGACACATAGACCTTGTCCTCTGTAGCAAATGACCTTTCATATTTTAGCATGCTCTGTCCATGTTTACTACTGTCAGTTTACCCTCCATATATCAACACAACAAATTTCTGAATTCTTATTTATGAATTTGTGTGTGTGTACATATTCATACAATGTGCCTGTGTGTAAGTGTGTAAGGGTAAATGTAGAGGCCAGAGTTTGGTATCTCAATTGCTCTAGTCCCATTTAAAAATCTCTTTCCCTCTCTCCCTCTCTCCCTCCCTCCCTCTATCTCTCTGTCTCTGTCTCTGTCTCTGTCTCTCTCTCTCTCTCTGTGTATGTGTATGGTTGTAGGTCAAAGGTCAACTTGTGTTGTTGGCCCTCACCTTCTGTCTTGTTTGGGGCACAGTCTGTTATTGTTCACCACTATGAAGAACAGTACAAAGGCTGGCTGGCCTGTGAGCTTTGAGGGATTCCCTTTTCTCCACTCCCATTTTGCTGCTCTTGTTGGAAGAATACCGGGATTATAAATTGCTGCTACTGTGTCTGATTTTAAATTTGTTTTGGGGTATCTGAACTCATGTCCTTTCACTGAGTCATCTCTTCAGCCCTGTATTGTGAAACAGACTCTCTCACTGAATCTGGAGTTCCTTGGTCTGGCTTCAGTGACTAGCCAATGAGCTGCCAGGATCCTTCTATCTCCTCAGCTCTAGGTTTACAGGGGTACACTGTCACTTCTGGCTATTATGTGGGTGTTAAAATTTGAACTCAGATCTTCATGCTTGTATGGCAGGTAATGTACTGATTGAACCATCTCCCTAGGCCAGTATGGGCAGTCTGACTTGTTTAACCCATTTACTTCCTTGGAGCATTTAATAGAGAACTCAACACTATTGTTTGTTTGATAAATCCCACACTACTGGATATGGCATCTACTGCACAGCTTCCTTCTTTCCTTCCTTCCTTCCTTCGTTTCTTCTCTTCCTTCCTTCCTTTCTTCGTTCCTTTCTTCCCTTCCTTCCTTCCTTCCTTCGTTTCTTCTCTTCCTTCCTTCCTTTCTTCATTCCTTCCTTTCTTCCCTTCCTTCCTTCCTTCCTTCCTTCCTTCCTTCCTTCCTTCCTTCCTTTCTTCTCTTCCTTCCTTTCTTCCCTTTCTTTCTTTTCTTCCTTCGTTTCCTTCCTTCCATCATTTCCTCTCTCATCCTCCTCTTTCTTCTTGGCATGTATCTGCAGGTGTGATATGTGTGAATGTGTGTATGCACATGGACACATGTTTTGCACATGCATGTGAAGGCCCAAGGCCTTCATCATAAGTCTTCAGCGATCACTCTCTCCCTTATTCATTGAGCCAAAGTCTCTCAACTGGACATCCAGTTTACTGATACAAATAGTCTAGTTAGCCAGCTTGTTCTGAGGATTCTTTGACTCTGTCTTGGGGATGCTAGAATTCCAGGCAGGCTTCCATGTACACCCAACATTTTGGTTGGTTCTTGGCATCTGAGGTCTTTGTGTTGCTCAGTAAGCTTTACCTGCTCAGCCATCTCCTAGCCCTTTGACTTCCTTTTAAATACTTTCAGCTAACCACCTTGCACTTCTTGAGTACATATTGTGTGTCAGCCACAGCTCTAAGAATGTCTCCTTCAAGTAACCCCTCTGATGGAGCAGGTAGGTGATGCTGAGAACCCTTCCCCTTTAATTTGTGGGGCTACTGAAGCACCTAATGGGTGAATAGCTTCCTGGGATCAAACGCTTGGGTTCCAGTGCCTTAGTTTTCATCATTGAGCTATGTAGTTCACTTTCTGCTTTCCAACAATGCTTCTATACCACTCTTCTTTGTCTCCTGCTTTTGGTGCTCTGAAAGGGTTAAGAGAGTTTGCAAGTCTTTCATTGAGCAGCAAAGGCCACAGAGCATAGCATGATAATTGGGCTTGTTTTGTGGGGAGGAAATGCCTGTCTTGGTGTCAGGGCACCATGTAAAAATGTGTTTTTATTTCACATAAATTAGTCTCTGTGTTCACCCAGTGCTGATGTTGGCCTGGCGGCTGAACAGGGCTTGGCATTCACTCTGCCCATGGAAATGACTCATTAGTAGAAGCAAGGGCCCTGTCTGCATTTTCTTTTGTCTCTTTCCCCAGAGCAGAGAACACAGGGTCTAATTGGGAGGCAGATTGCAGAGCAAATGCATGTGGCCTTTTTGTTCCAAATGCCTCTTTCCAGCCCTGCCCATGATAGCTGAGGGATGGCCAAGCACAGGTAGACTCCATATTCTCAGTATCTAGAGACCTGGAAACGTGAGCTCATCAACTCCAAGAAAACAAGATTCAGAGAATCTTAATTAGAGAGTGTTGAATCATGGGTACCCAGAATCATGGGATCTTAGCGTTATAATATATATTCTTAGAATGTAGGAAATAAAAACAGCTGGACTCTAGACACAACTTCCTTCATTTGTCTGTGCTTCAATGTGGTTGAGCTTTGCCCATTTCCTCCAGTGACCTTCTGGTTCCTTCCATATGCCCCTCACTCATACAGTCTGGCTAATTCTCATTTTTTCATCTATGCCTGAACTGGAACCACAGATATTCTTGGTTGCTTTCTCTTCTCCTATGTTTATAAGAGTCCTACAGAGCCCCTTATCTTCCCATACTGTTACATCTCCACTGAGCTTACTTCATGTCTCTGTGGTTTCCAGTATTTTCAGACATTTGTTCATATGAAATTAAATACCTCTCCTGCTGTTTATTGTATACTGGACAAGGAAGAAATATCCAGTGGGTCTGGATCTTAAATGCTGTACCAAAGTACACATGTTGAAGGCTTGACCCTACTGGGAGGTGGCAAAAACTTTAGATGGAATATGAACTCCCCACTTTTGGAATGATTCTTCATTCCACTGTCTCAACATTCATTTGGATGAGACTCATTATGAGGTCAAATCACATGTGTCTGTGATAGTACCTCTCCACCCTATTTAGAGCTTCTCACAGGGTTTACCAGAGGAAAATGTGGGTTTATAATCAACTCAATGGACAGGGTAATTTCCCAAAGGTTTGAACAAGATCCCTCCCACTGAAACACCATTGCTCTGAAAATCTTATATGATTTAGAGCCTCATTGTATAGTTCCATGACTGAAAAAGGCAAAGCTTCTTTCAGAGAGGCATATGCATACATCAAAGTTCATGATAAGTGGACTGGCATAAAATGGGCATGCCTGCAACTTCAACAGACCTAAGAAGTGCCTGCCCTGACCACATCCCCTTCTGCAGGGAATCAACCTTGTTTCCACAGCTCACAGTTGTCTCCTCTGGCATTCCTGTGGATAGACTCACTCGGAATGTTTCCTGCAAATGATTCCTCATTTGACCATGTTTAAAAATTTTCAGTAAAACCAGGCAAAACTTTATGATAAATAGATAATGACAACTACTGCTTTGCATGTGCCATGTGATGGCCCATGAGCTCCAAGTTAAGTATTGGTTGTGTAGTGTCTTCCAAAAAGACTTGTGCACTGAAGACTTGGTCCCCAGCTGGTGCTGCTGCTGAGAGTTGATTGCACTACTAAGGTGCTAATCTTAATAATGGTAAATGTACTGATGAATTTATAGCAGAATGGGATATTATTAAGTGGGGATTGGTAGGGAGAAGTTGTTGGAGTGCAGTGTTTCTTGTTATTTCCTGCCCCTCTCCACTTTCTGACTGCCATGATATAAACAGCCTCTACCAAGATAGTCTGCCCTGCCTTGGGCTCAAAACAACAGAACCAGCCATTAGCCTAAACCTCTGAAACCACAAGCCAATATAAGTCTCTCCTTAAATTGAAACTAAAATGCTCTATCTCTCACATCTCTGGTGCATCTGCCTACTTCCCTTAGTGTGAGCCCTATGAGAACTGAAGATTTTCCAACTGTAGTCAAAGAATTTTCCCTAGATGGGCCTACTAATGTAACATGAGAAGGGAGTTCGTATATTGGTAGCTGCGGATAGGTACACTAATGGGCATGAATTAGATCTCCAATAGAAACAGAAAATCACTACAATAGATATGGTTGTACTGGTATCCTAGCAGAAGTGTGGCATTTAGGAGGAGAGAAGCTCAACTGAGAAATTGCCTAGATCTGACTGACCTGTGGCCATGTTTGTGACACATTTTCTTAATTGTTAATTGATGGGCTCAGCCCACTGTGGGTGTTACTATGCCTAGGCAGGTGAGCCTTGCCTGGGCTACAAGCTAGAGGAAGCCAATCAGTAAAGAGCAGTTCTCCATAGTTTGCCATGCTCCTATTCCAGGTTCCTGTCTTGGCTTCTCTCCTTGATGGGCTGTAACTTGTAAGTCAAATTTAACCCTTTCCTCCCTGTGCAAGTTTTGGCCAATGTTTTATAAAAGCAACAGAATCAAACTAGAACAATGTGTGTGTGTACCTCAATAGACATGGTTACACCAAGTGATGTGTATGGGTACCTCAAAATACTGAAGTTATTATATATATATATATATATCCTCAAAATACTGGAGTTAATATATATATATATATATATATATATATATATATATATATATGGCATGGGTGGTTACTCCAACAGATATGGATAGGTAGTCTGATAGATGTATACAGTTATCCCTAAAGATGTGGGTGGGCACCCTGATTTGCTGCTACCAAGAGAAGATTAATTATAGAGCTTAGGTTCAGGAGGAAGTGATGTGACCTCAGGTAAGTCTTCATTCACTGAAGCCTTTACCTCATCTGCTCAGCGGGTAAGCTCTACAACCTAGCATGAGGAAGAAGAAATACATATTTGAGCATTTGAGAAGCATTTCTCAAACAACTGAGGCCACACCCTTAAGCATGTCATGGTCTTGGGAGCTCTTGTCTCATTTGTGAATGGGATCAGTAATGTCAGCTTCTCAGATTTGCTGTTGAGACTTCATAATAAAATGCAATCTACTTTCAGTGTCTGCAAAAGGTGAAGTCAAATACATCTATTTACCCCTTGCCCCCACCACCAAGAGTATCATTTTGTATTGTTTTCCACATTAGCAGAGAGAGAGAGGGAGATTTGGAGGATCGCTGATCCTTGGCCTTGTCATGCCAGACTCCTGTCTACCATTTCTTGCCCAGGGTTTTGGTCCCAGAGGTGGTAATTTTCCTAGGCTCATCTGCCCATTACACTCCCTTCTCTTAAATATTCATGGCTTGACATTGTCACACCTTATATTTGAAGTTGAGGCTGGGCATTTTTTTTTCAGTTTATTTTCTAAGAGAAAAAATCCAATTGAAAATGTTTATTCCTCTAGAGTTTCCATCTCAGGAGTTACTTCTCATGCTGTTCAGCTGCTCAGTATTTTGACATACCACATTGATTTTTAGGAGGAATCATGCCTCCCAGATGCATGACATTCATTCATTCACCTACTCATTAATTCACAAACATGCTAAGAACCAAACACAGCTCTGACATCCAGTATCCCTTCCTTCACGAACTGTAATACTTTTTTTTTCTCAAGACAGGGTTTCTCTGTGTAGCTTAGGATGCTATCCTGGAACTCGCTCTAGAGACCAGGCTGGCCTTGAACTCACAGAGATCCACCTGCCTGTGCCTCCCGAGTGCTGGGATTAAAGGCATGTGCCACTAACGCCCATCGAACTGTAATACTTATAACCTGTTTTTTTGTTTTTGTTTTTGTTTTTTCAAGACAGGGTTTCTCTGTGTTGCCCTGGCTGTCCTGGAACTCACTCTATAGACCAGGCTGGCCTTGAATTCAGAGATCCTCCTGCTCTATCTCCCAGGTGCTGGGGTTAAAGGCATGAGCCACCACATACCCTGAAACTTATTGCCTTTGAAGAATATTATACGTGGTACTATCTATTTCATATGCAGCTATCCATATTTCCTGGCCTTTAGTTATTTTGAGTCCCACCTCTCTCTCTCTCTCTCTCTCTCTCTCTCTCTCTCTCTCTCTCTCTCTCTCTCCTCCTTTCAAGGCTATCCTGGTTGAAAAAAAGTGTATGCAATGTTTTTAAAGTATTATAAATGTTTACAAGGTTTTGCATATGAAGTTTATCTTTTTGAACATTCTGTGGTTTTCTCCATATTCTTCCTGTTGCTCTAGCCCATGACCCTTACGTGTGTGCTTGAATATTTTCTTTCTTGCTTTATTTTATTTTAACTTCTAGAGGTGGGAGGTCAGGTGACTGACTTTAGAGCTCTCCATTTTTCAGTATGGGTGTTTACAGCTTAACTTTCCTCGGAGCCAAGAGCTATTTTTATATGTAGAAATTTTGATTTGTTTATCTAAAGCTACTTTTCAATCTCCTTGTGATTTCTTCTTTAAACCATTTACCATTTGGGAGAATGCTTTCAGCATTTTATGTATTTGTGGATTCTGCACATCCTCAACTGCTGCTGGCTTCTAATTTCACCCTTTGATCTGGGAAGAATCCTCTGTGCATGGCATTAACCCTTTTCCAGCTCACTGGGGCCTTTTCTAAGGCTTAGCAAGTGTCTCTTGGGAAGAACCCGCATCTTGCCTTTGCTGGTAGGAGTGCTGCTGACATGCAGGAGTTTACTTTTGGTAACTCAGATATTATACATCCTTGTTGGTCTTTTGCTTAATTGTCATATCTGTCAGTGAAAGTGAGCTGCTGGAGTGTACAGCTATTCACTTGGATTTGAGTGTTGCTTCCTTTCATTTTGCTACATTTATTTTGTTTGTTTTTTTAAAGTACATATATGTTTGTAATTTTACTATTTTCAGGTTGAGCTGGTCATTATAGCATTATGAAATATCTCTAATAAAGAATTTTATTTGGTCTCTTATGCATATATATGTTATAGTCTTTTTAAATTTTTAAAAAGACTTGAGGATTTCTTACATAAACACTATAATTTCCACCTCTCCCTTTCCCTCTTTAACTCCTCCCATCTTCCTCTCAGATTTATGACCTCTTCTTTAATCATTCCTGATATATATATGTGTGTGTATATGTATGTAGTATGCATACATATGTAGTATGTTGCTCATCTGTTTATGTGTTTAGGGCTAACTTAGGACTGGACAGTCTCTCAGGGGACTCATCGCTAAAGAAGACTTGCCAACTGTCTTTCTCTTTCAGCAGTCACTAACTGCCCACAGGTCTTCATCTAGGGGTAAGGTCATATGAGATTTTCCCTATCCATGCCTTTGTTTAAATTTTGTATTCATGGGGAACTAGTGTGAGGCAAGTGCTCTATCACGGCATTACATCTCTCACTCTCTCTCCAGTCTTTTCATGGTTGTCTGCCTGATCTATCTTTTCTTTCCACCAACTATTTCTGTGAATAGGACAGTGTTTCCTATAGGCTGCCAAGTGTTGTCTGACCTGACCATCTCTGGCGTTCAAGTGAAGTATGTGATAAATTACATCTAATGCTATTGTTCTCACTGTTGACTTATCTCTGTTCTTTTGTGCTTTCTCTGCTTGTCTCACACATATATATGCTTCTCTGGCCATTCGTCATTGTCTTCCTTCATCATGAAATGAGTGTTTCTTCTGGCATTGTTTTCATTCTGTCCACACGCAGTATTTTAGTTGCTGTGTAATACCTGATATTATATACTGTTTATGATGTAGGTACTTAGTGCTTTGAACTTTCCTCTTAACACTGTTTTCAAAGTGTCCCATGAGTTTGAGTATGATGTGTATTCATTTTCATTGAAATCTAGAAAGTCTTTAATTTCTTCTTCCTTGACCCAGGGGTGATTCTGTTGAACATTTTTCAATTTTCATGAGTTTGTGGGCTTTCTGCATCTAGTGTTGTTGTTGAGTTCTAACTTTAAACCATGGTGATCCAATCAGATATAGGGGGTTATTCCAATATTTTTTTGTATCTGTTGAGATTTGCTTCATTACTGAGTATGTGGTCTGTTTTAAAGAATGTTCCATGAAGTGCTGAGAAGAAGGTATATTCTTTTGTGTTCTATAGATATCTGTTAAAACCAATTGATTCGTAACTTCTGTTAGTTCCTTTATTTCTCTGTTAAGTTTCTGTCTGGCAGTCCTCCTGTCCAGTGGTGAGAGTGGGGTGTTGAAGTCTTCCACTATTAACGAGTGGGGTTTGATGTACGATTTAAGCTTTAGTTTCTTTTACAAATGTGGGTACCCCTGTATTGGGGGCATAGATGTTTAGAATTGAGATTTCATCTTGATGAATTATTTTCCTGTGACAAACATGAAATATCCTTCTTCATCTCTTTTGATTTAGTTTGAAGTCTATTTTGTTAGATATTAGTATAGCTATACCAGCTTGTTTCTAAGGTCCATTTGATTGGAAAATCTTTTCCCATCCCTTTACTCTGAGGCAATGTCTGTCTTTGAAGTTGAGGTGTGTTTCTTGTATGCAGCAGAAGGATAAATCCTGTTTTGTATCCATTCTGTTAGCCTGCATCTTTTTATAGGTGATTGAGACTATTGATATTAAGAGATATTAATGACCAGTGATTGTTAGTTCCTGTTATTTCTGGTTTTGGTGGTGGTATTGTGTGTGTGTGTGTGTGTGTGTGTGTGTGTGTGTGTGTGTGTGTGTGTGAGAGAGAGAGAGAGAGAGAGAGAGAGAGAGAGAGAGAGAGAGAGAGAGAGAGAGCCTTCTTTGGGTTTTGCTATGGTGGGAATATCTATTGCCTGTGTTTTTGTGGGTATAGCTAATGTGCTTGGTTTAGAGTTTTCCTCCTTGTATTTTCTGTAGGGCTTGATTGTGGATAGGTGTTGTTTAAATCTGGTTTTGTCATGGAATATCTTGTTTTCTCCATCCATGGTGATTGAAAGCTTTGCTGGGTAAAGTAGTCTTGGCTGGCATCTGTGGTCTCTTAGTGTCTGTAGAACTTCTGTCTAGGATCTTCTAGCTTTCATAGTTTCCATTGAGAAGTCAGGTGTGATTCTCATAGGTTTGCCTTAATATGTTACTTGACCCTTTTCCTTTGCAACTCTTAGTATTCTTTATTCTTTATGTAATGTTTTGATTATTATATGTTGAGGGGACTACTTTTTTATTTTGGTCCAGTCTATTTGGTGTTCTGTATGCTTCTTGTACCTTCATAGGTATATCCTTCTTTGTTGGGAAAGTTTTCTTCTATGATTTTGTTGAAAATATTTTCTGATCCTTTGAGCTGGACTTCTCCTTCTTCTCTCCCTATTATTCTTAGGTTTGGTCTTTTCGTGGTGTCCCGGATTTCCTGGATACTTTGTGATAAGAATTTGTGGGGTATAACATTCTTTTTGACTGATGAATCTATTTCCTCTATTGTATTCAATGGCTGAGATTCTCTCTTCCATTTCCTGCATTCTGTTGGTGTTGCTTGCATCTGTAGTTCCTGTTTGTTTACCCAGATTTTCCATTTCCAGAATTCCCTGGATAATTTAAGTTTTTTTTTTTTTTTAATAACGTTGCTTTTGAGGCTGTGCCTCTTCAGTTTCATAATGCAGTGGTTCAGTAGGTTCTGCTCTAAATTCCTCTGTCTCTGTGTGAATATTTTTCTTAGTTTCTTTAGTAGTCTTTCTAAAGATTGTAGTCTATAAATCTTTCTTTTTGCATTTTGCACCAATATAAAAACAGTTTTTAAAGATAAAATACGAATTAGATAACTGATAATGATTATAATTGACATTATGTCAATCCCAGCTAAGTTTAACTTTTTAAATTTAGTTTTTCCATTTTCAAACCATCCATTGTGGAACCATACAGAGACCTAACTCCCTGCATCTTAATATTGTTCTGAATTCTTAAGATAGGCAATAACTTAAAAAAAACACAACTAATTCCCCCTTTAAGAATTCCCATGTGTCTTACCAGATCTATTGATGGCAACAGCAAAGTTTGAGGCTGGCTGTTCTGTCCTGCATGACTGCACAGAGAACATGGGTGGTGCATGGCCTGGTTGAGGGCAGCTACATCTGTTCCACTGTAACTGGGGACTGAGAGTGTGTGGTTGTGGCAGCAGCAGAAAAACAGGTGTCAAGTCAGACAACCTGGTGTGGTAGTGGCCCAAGAAGGGGGTTCAGGGAGGCAGCCACTTGAAAAGTGGGTGAAAGAAGCCCGTGTGGCAGGAAGTGAGGGTATGAGGCCACCTGAATGACAGAGCTACTGGTGGTGGGCATCGAACTCCAGCAGTGTTTGGAGCCTGGTTCCAGGTGTTTGGGCCTGGGGCCAGGCAGCAACTGGGGGCTACTGTAGAGAGGATGCAATAGGAAAACCCCAGACTCTTGTGGAGGGTCTGGGCATAGGGGGTAGCTGCCTCTTGATCTCATGCACCACACTGGGCACCAGATGAAGCATTTATCTAGTTATTTTATTTATTTTTTCTGGTAAAAATGCTGCTTAGCCAATGACTAGGATTTCTCATCTACTAGCTTAGTCTTAATTATCAACCATAATCATAAGACTTATCTTTTGGTGGACGCTGGCAGAATGCGACCTGTCTTCCTGATGGTCACATGGTGACTCCAGAGAAAGAGCGGGAGGAAGAGGAAGAGAAAGAGAAAGAGAACAGGGACAACTTCCTGTTTGTCCCTGCTTATATATGAGTCTGCCTGCTATGTCACTTTGTGCCTGTATCACAAGACTTCTTTTTACTATACTTCCCAGAATCCTTGACTCCTAGTCCCGCCTAACTTGCTGCCTCATTGACCAAACAGTACTTTAGTCAACAATCAATAAGATAAACATACATAGAAGGACATTCCCCATCATCTCCTCTTTTCTGTCTAAATAAAACGAAGGGTAACTTATCTTTTATGATAACTGAAGAAAATTATAACCATAACTATCTGTCTTCAACTCCATCAAAGACCACAGAAGGATAATATATAAACTCTAGAACTGACAGAGACTTCTTGCTACTTGGACAGTCACCCAAAATTCTTTTGTAATGTTGGGGCATCCATCTTCAGCCCATAGGCCACAGTGTGTTTGGCATACTTCTCCATTTCAGCAGGAACCCTTCAGGACTGTTCATCTTGTTTTGTAAGTTCAGCAGTCACTTTTCTTGTGGGTCCTGCATGTCCAGTTTATACAGCAACAAACAGTCCAGGCAAGAGCAGTTTCTTGCCCAAATGGCTAATCTTGCCATGTTGAAAGCAAACTCCAGAATGAGTTTCTTCAATGCCCATCCTCCTTTCTTACGTAATTGGTGTGCCAGGAGCAGTTGTGTCTCACTGCCAAGAAAAACCCTAAACCATTTAAATGGCATATTTCTGTAGGTCTTTGAAAGGTTTGAAGAATATCTATCCATCTCAAATGCATCTCTGTATATCTAGAAAACCTAACTAACCTAACTGTAGGTTGTGACTATTATAGGTGACTATATAATCTACATTTAATTATGCATATCACAAAATTGACCTTAAATTTGTATCAATAAATGAAAATCCATATCAATGTAAATTATTCATCTCCATATCCTATTCCTCCTTTTTTTTTCCTTTAAAAAGAGATTGGCTGTGATCATTACCATTTATAAACAACCCCATTTAAATGAAAACAAACATTTATAAACAATATTTGGGAATTTGGGCGTCGTCCATTCCAAACTGCTTCCTGCTGCTTGGGGGTGATGTCCATACCATGGGTATCATGATAAAACAAAGAAATCTGGCTGTAGTCATCTATGACTGCATTATCTCAGCTGTTTTGGATGTAGGATCAGCTGGGCCACTGCTACAGGGGGTCTTGTTTGATCAAACCATATTAGTCTGGAAGGAATCCATAACTTTCCATTTTCTGTAGAAACACAACCAAAAAAAATCTTTTTCCAAGAAGCCTGTCCTTAGACTTAAATTTTGAAATCAAAGCATTTTTAAGATGTATAAGCTGAATTAATTCAGCAGCACTTATAATCAAATGTATTTTAGCAGCTGTAACTCTTTCCTCAGCAATCAAACAATTTAAAGACAATATAGCATATGGTATCCAGACTCTGTGAGTATTTTCCATCCTTATGTGGCTTTTTATTATTCTATTCCTTTTACTTCCTTTTGTTTCTTTTTTCCTAAGACAGGATTTCTCTGTGGAAATTTGCCTGACTCTGTTTCTGGAGTGCTGGGATTAAAGGCATGCACCACCACACCCAGCTACTCTATTTCCTCCTGTTTCTTTTTCTCTCACATGTCTGCATATATTTTTTAAACACACTGTAAACCTTTAGAGGTTTTTCTTCATCTTTGTTTATTGTAAATCTTTACCTTTTTCTAGCCACACAGTCTTTTAATTGTTAAACAACATTGCCAAAATTAAAGTGGCGGCTTTCTTAGCTGCTGTCTTTCCCAGAAGGCTGAGTTACGTTTACCATCAGCTCTGAGAGCTGTGCTCACTGCCTTGGTCTATGCTGCTACCAAGGAGCATGTTGCTGGCTTTGAGATGTGGTCACTACCACTGCCAGCTGCATGAGGCACGAACCACGACCCTGAGATTAAAAGTCTCATGTTCTACCGAGTGAGGTAGCTGGGCCTCTTAAAAAGAGCCATGTGGTTTTTCCATTTATACTGAATCAGGAATCCTCCCTTAAGGGAACCAATCAAGTCTCTGCTTGTCTCTAGCAGACCCCCAGAAAATGCTGTTACCAAGAAATCTTGCAGAGCTGGGCGTTGGTGGCACATGTCTTTAATCCCAGCACTTGGGAGGCAGAGACAGGCAGATCTCTGTGAGTTTGAGACCAGTCTGGTCTACAAGAGCTAGTTCCAGGACAGCCTTCAAAGCCACAGATAAACCCTGTCTCGGAAAAAAAAAGAAGTCCTGCTTGTCTCTATTATTTTGCTTCTAAAATCCTTTTTAAGCTTTTGTGAAGTTTACATGGAAGTTCGTAACACCACCAGCTTCCGGGGTTCTGCCTTCGATTGACTAGTCTCGGGAAGGTGGCTTGAGGTGGTGAGAGCGCAGAATCCTAGAACACTCAAGAGCTGCAGGCCATCTCAGGAGTGCTGAGTCCAACCCCCAAGAGCTCAGGACAGCGTGAGCATACAGAAGCTGCTCCGATGCTGCCCAGCAGCCCAACATGGCAGGCTGTGGCGTCAGGTTCACCGCTTCCTCTGGGAACCTCTGAGCATGGGGTGATCCCACTTTTGACACCATTTTTAAATGATAAGTCTTTACAAATAATGCTTGGACAATGACTAGGATTTCTCACCTGCTAGCTCAGTCTTAATTATCAACCATAATCATAAGACTTACCTTATGGTGGATGCCGGCCGAATGTGTCCTGTGTCTATACCTATTATTCTTAGTTTTGGCCTCTTCACGGTGTCCCATATTTCCTGGATATTTTGTGTTAGGGATTTGCTGGACTGGTGGTTGGTGAGAGCCTACATTTAAACCCTTTGTAACAGTGATGCTTTTGCCTTGTGCTGATGGTTCTGTGTTTGCCTCAGGTGACACCTCAGTTACTGCTCTGCTTGGTCCAGAATGGGTCATAGATTGGAGCATGCACACCACTTTCCTGACCCTCCCCACCAGAGTAGGATGGCTCCCAGTCTCCACCTCTTTCCCGGATTCTCTGCATTGAATTTCAGGAGTCTTTGTCATTTACCTTTTGCATCTGAGCTGCCAGTCCTTTCTTCATTGTTGTCCACTAACATCCATTGCTTTTGTCAATGCCTATTTTCTCAGAGTTAACTGACATCCCTCCTAACCCGAATTGTAGAGAAGGGACAGTTCTGTGTGCTCTTGGCTAGTTTCTCTGTTCTACAAGCTAGCTGTGGTTTCAGTGTGGGATGCAGTAACAGAGCCGCCATTCTGTGCTTACTGCGGTTACAGTTTCTGCAGTGAGGGCCAGGGGATGTGAGAAGTGTGTGTGGAACTGTGCCCCTAAAGGATCAGAGCCCCTGCCTTCTTTGCCACGCGCAGATGAGGTACAGCTCTCTGTTATAGAGCTGTGGAATAGAGAGTCACAGGTGTTCTATGGCTGAAAAGTCACCAGATCTCATTGATCTTATGGTGATCTCCCAGATTTGCTTGAATTAATGCTTCTCTGTCGATTGTTCACCTTAGGACAGATTTCAGGCACTTTGAGTGTAACTTTTGTTTCTCAAAAATAAATTTCATCTGTTAGGTTGCTTTGCTCTGGAGTGGGTCTGACAATCAATCATACACAGCACACTGTCATGCTAGAGCCAGGGACACCCAGACTCACTGTTGGACTGAATGTGGAGTGAGGAGAAAGAGGGGCAGAGGTGGTGGAGACGCTGTCTGTATGGGCCGGAGCTGCTGTGTGCACAGTTGCTGACCCAGGAGAGAGTCAGTGCAGGAAGCAGCCCAGCTTTCTGTTTCTCCTCCACCCTATTCCCTACCAATACCAGTTTATATAGGGGAAAGGTAAGGTGGGAATTTGAAGACTGGAACCAGCAACTGAGCATTCACTTGTACATGTTGGGACCTGGTTCAGTCTGTTTCTTAGCAGAGTTTATTGGGTGCTAAGTGAGATCTCTGTGCCACACTCATGGACTAGATGTCAGAAAGGCACCTGGAGGCCTGTTTATGCTGAAGAGTTTGGTGCTATGATATCAGTCTATCTCATCAAGATGGCAAGTTGGTTGGGTAATAAATCTAACTTTAGGCTAATATGCTGGCCATAGTAAACTTTAATTAAACATTTAATTCATTATCATCTTGCTTGCCATATACATTTTAACAGGCAGCATTGTGGACTGATTTTGATAGGTCAAGAATCTTAACAAAATAAATCCAGGCAAGACTGAACCCCTGGCCTCTCTCCTCTAAGGAGAATCTCTGGTGGTCAAGAGAGCATTTGTTGATAGTTTTCTGCCCCTGCTGTGGCAGTCAATTGTTTACTAACATGGCTGTTTATCCATGAATCCAACACGCTTACATTTAATATCTACTAACTCCACACACTCCTCCATTATTAAGGATATCTTGTAAACAAGGGGTTTGCCCCATGGGGACATGTTTTCAGCAGGAGATGGACACTAAGCAAGGAAACAGATCAGCAGGGTGGTTTAGTAAAGCTGTTGGGCCTAGGAAGAAAAGGAAGCAGGATGGGAGGGTGAAGCTGGGATGCTTTAAAGAATGGATAGTCAAGGAAGGGTTGGCTGCTGTACAAGGATTTCAGGGAATGTGTACCAGGAAATGAGCAGGGCATACACAAAGGACCTGGGGTAGGATGATGGCATGCCCCTGTGGTTGGCCTCCATGCAAGTGAACTATTTATAAGATCCAGGGGTCAAGATGGAGAGACTGATGTGGTCTGGACCCCACTCTGTAAGACTTCTTCAATCATTCCATGAGATTATTTGGTGCACATCTGACAAGTTAATACTTTGAGACAAAGACCAAAACCCAGAATAGTTCTCAGTACCCAAACCAAAAGACTGTGGCCATTATGTTACAATGTAATGAGTATCAATTTCTCCAGTAGCCTGGGGGTGATGGGTCTGCTCTGATCCTCTGATGTTCTGATTGTCTATGTGGCCAGCTTTGAGTAGCGGACACATGCCTTAGTCCATTTGTGCTCACTACCACAATAATATGTAAGACCCTATAAGCCCAAAATTGAGGGGTCCACATCTGCTGGAGACTGTCCCGGCTATAGTATTTTGCTCCACCATCCTGCAGGAAGGAGGATGAACAGAGCGTGATGGTCAGTGGCCTTCTTCCTTTAGGCTCTGTCTCAGAGGCCTCAAAGGCCATGGGAAAGGACTTCTATCAGGTGGAGGCAGGTAACTCATCAGATTTGTCTTTTAGAAGTTCCTCTCTTGTGAGATTAGAACTGATGTGGTTGTAGGGGTGGTGGTTCAAGCTTTTAATCGATGAATTGGGGCAGAGGCAGATGGCCGTGTGTTCCAGGCCAGTCTGCTCTACAAAGGACATTCTAGGCTAGCCAAGGCTACATAAGTGGGATTATAAATTAAAAAGTAATTTATTAGCTAACTAATTAGCTAATAAAAGAAATTAAAGAAATCCATAACCCTGGCAGTCTAGCAACTGAGTGGGAGAATGAGGGCCTTCCTTAGCCCAGTAGTTTGAGACCAGCTAAGCTACAGGACACTGTCTTAAAAGAAGCAGCAACATAACCCTCTAGAGAACTGCAAGCGCGGAGGTGTTTAGGAGTTGCATGGTCACCACAGCTGAGGGGAGCAGTAGGCATAGAGCTGGCAGTGGGTAAAGGCAGCTCCCTGATCTCAGGGCCCTTCACAAGTTCTCTGAGATGTTTTCTCTCCAGGCTCCTTCTCCCAGTGCAAAGGGGAGCCCGCCCTGTATTTATCTTCCCAAAGAGACCACTCCACAAATTGCAGCTCCCTGAGATCTCAGCTGCCCACGCTCCCAGGCATGCTGTGTTTTCTCGGTCACAGCAGACACCCCTGGTGAGTTGTTACTGGGCTCTCAGTGTATTTTGCTTCCTGACTCTCATCTTTGGTTAGATATTGGGATCCTTATAGGATTAGGCTTAGGATATGATTCTCCCAGTCAGAGGATTGGAAAAAGTGGCCCCAGGTGAGTAGCATTTTCTAGTCTCTGGGCATCTGCTCTGAAGGGCATAGCCCTCTGTAGAAATCTATAAAGCATGGGTTAACTTTCATTTCCAATTAGCTCTGAATTTTCTATAAAGATATAATCCTTTATTAAGTTAATGAGGCATAATAATTATTAATTGCTAATTATTCATAGTCGCTTAGTCCATTTAAAAGAAATGATACCATTTAGGGAAAGATTTAAAGATAAGGAACTATCAAAGGACTTTTGTCCAGTATCCAGCCACTCCATTCTGCAGCAAGAAGAGAAGTTTCTCACCCAGAAGACATGATTGCACTCTTAATTCTGTGCTGGAAGTCAGCACACTGTCATGTATCCTTAATCAGCCTCCTTAGCTGCCCTGAGTGTTCAGTTTCCCCATCTGAAAGCAGGATATGCTGAGGGTGAGGCATGAGTTGATGGGAGTTGAAAGCCCAACATGGCAGGTGGTGAATCAAGGGGTGGAAAGAATCTGGTATGAACTGCTTCCTGATCTGACTCTGAATGCACATTGAGTTTCTAATCGTATGACGTGTGTGTGTGTGTGTGTGTGTGTGTGTGTGTGTGTGTGTGTATGTGCAAATGTATTCATATGTGTATGTGTTTGTCTGTTTTCTGTGGCTGTAGTTGAGTACACAACTGTGTAATTTATAAACAACAGAAGTTTGCCAGGGTCAGAGTTCTAGAAGATAGTGAACCAGGAGCAATAATGTTGATTTGGTGTTCTATGAGGTCTTGCTGGGTCATAACCTAGGCAGAGGGTATCATATAAAAGAGAGAATGCAAATATTCCAGGAAGCATCTGCTTTCTAATAGTCACTCCTGCCATACCACCTACCCAGTAATGCATCAACCCATGGGAGATTAACAACTTAAGAGGACAAGGCTTCCCAAAGGTTCTGCTTCTCTAGTCCATCAACATGTGGCTTTAGGGATTAAGTTTCCAAGACAGAAAATTAAGGGGGCATATGCAAACCATACAAGCATCTATGTGTGCTTGAATCTGCATGTACTTGAATATGTGAGCATGTTTGATTGTATATGCAAATGTGTGCACATGTGGTACTGTATGTGTATACATACATATGCATGCATGTGTGTAGGGATGGATGCATGCATGCATGCATATATTGTATGCTATGTACACACATATAGTCCCACATATGCACACATTTTCATAGACATGTGTAGGCACATGTCTGAGTATGCATGATTTTGCATGTATGTGATGTATCAGATATGTATAGGCATATACACATGCATGCTTATGAATGTATGAACATGTGCATATATGTGTATTCATGTGAATATATATGCAAATATATGTGATGGGGGAAGTGCTTCTGTGTATGTGTTTGTCTTACTGCATGATGAATAAAATGCTGTTTGGCCAATGAGGCAGCAAGTTAGACAGGACTAGGAATCAAAGAGGATTCTGGGAAATGTAGTAGAGAAGTGGTGATCCAAGCAAGAAGTGACATAGCAAGGAGACTCATATTTAAGCAAGGAGAAACAGGAAGTGGCCCTTTTCCCCTCCGCTCTTCCTCCAACAACACAATGTGATCCACCCGCAAGGAGGGACACCAGTGGAAGGTGTCTGATATGATAAGTCTTATAAAATATATGGATTTATGATAATTAAGACTGAGATAACAGATGAGAATCCTAGTCATTGGTCAAGCAGCATTTGTACCTAATATAAGTCTGTGTATTATTTTGTCCATCCACATGGTGGGCAGAACTTGGGCGGCTGGCAGAGACTGCCCACGCACGTGGCGGTAGAACTCAGGCAGCTTTTGGTGGAAAGATTTATTGAAACATATATGTCTATGTGTATGTATGCAAATGTGCATATGCAGAAGTATGCATTGTGTGTATGTATTTATGTGTATATGTGTGTGTATACATATCTTAGTTAAGTTTCTACTGCTAAATAGAACACCATGACCAAAAGCAACTTGCAGAGGAAAGGATTTATTTCAGCTTACATAGCCTGGGTCACAGTCCTTTGAGGGGGAACCAAGGCAGGAACCTGGCAGCAGGAACTGAGGCAGAGAACATGAAGAAATGCTTCTTATTGGCTTGCTCCCCATGGAGAACAAAGCCCAGCTGTTTGCTTATACAGCTCAGGACCACCTGTGCAGGGATGCCGCCACCCTGATTGGGCTGGGTCCTTATTACATCAATCATAATACCTGTGTACCCGTGACCAGCCACAAGCAGGCGTGGACCAGGGTACCTCTTAATCAGGGTTTCTCCCTAAAGGTGAGGGCATGGTTATTGTTTGCAATACTACCAGTGATGGAGAGCATTCTAGGTACCAGATGTGGTTTTCAATTCTTACATACTTTACTCAACTTCCCTGAAGTGATTATCATTCTCTTCACTTCATTGAGAGGACATCAAAGACCATCAAGTTTTATGGTGTTCCCAAGCCACATAGCCAGTGAGTATGAACCCAAAATATGAGCCCTTATAAGCAAGAACTCTGCTGTCTCTTTTATTGGTGCCCAAGGGGAGGATAGGGGCCAGGAATGAAGGGTCACAGGGAGAGATGTTAGAAGGGATTGAGAGTCCTGGGAGCTTTTGTGGCCAATGTATTACTACTTACTCACTTCTCTCAAAGGGGGTGCTAATTTTACCATGTAAAATGGCAGCAATTGTCACTGGGCCAGCATAGTAAATGAATACCATAGGAACTATTATAGACTCAGAAGTTAGGGTGTTAACCAGCTGGCCTTAAGATAAGGCAGCAATCCTAAGTCCTGGGTGGATACAACGTCACCACCCAGTGTCCTTCAGTATGGCAGTCAAGCCAAGAGCCTGAGCAAGAGAAATGACACCCTGATACTCCATCCTTCACTGCTGATTTTGAAGGTGGAGGAAGATCATGAACCCTGGCACTTGGTAGGTTCTAAAAGCTGGAAGGGGAAAAATGATACTCTAGGTCCTAGAGTCTCCGGGTCAAATGCCTGAAGTCATTCCCAAGCCCATTACCTTCTACTTCAGATGTCTGCCATCTGGAGCTCAAAGAAGCAGACAAAACTCTTTTCTCCTATTAAGTCTACGATTACATGTTACATAGAAGGGAGGAGCTGATACAGCAAAACAACTCTCAATTAGAGTCATACACAGGTCAGCCTGAGCAGACCTTCCCATTCTATGTTTCATCTATGGGAAGTTGTAGGGTGGAGGAGCATGTGAGCAACCCCACAAAGAAGCAACTATGCAAGCCTGAGATGAGCCTCATTTTGCAAGATACCAGACAGGAATCAGGGAGGGGTGTCTTTACATAATTTTCTCTGGACAGCTATGTTTGTAGTCTTGTTTTTCCATGTAGTTTATTTATAGTAGCCTCTTCCACTCTCAAAAAAGTTCAAGTCTTTGATGATGGCCTCTCCTTGAACCTGAAGTATGTGTCCTTAACCAGGACAACACTCTGTGGTCTTCCTTTACTGGGATGTGGAAAACATAAAAACCTAATACAGGGAATGAACCCCATATTAGCTCTCATTGGAAAAGCTGTCACCCACATCTCTCTGTCTTTTTTGTTTTGTTTTAACTTTTATCAAGACAGGGTTCCTTTGTATAGCTTTGGATCCTGTCCTGGAACTTGCTCTGTAGACCAGGCTGGCCAAAAACTCACAGACGTCTTCCTGCCTCAGCTTTTCAAGTGCTGGGATTAAATGTGTGCACCACCACCCACATCTCTCTGTCTTTATCACCACACATAAACACACATTTAAATTGGGTATTAGATGAAATTAGAATTTTGTGAGGTATGGTATAGCCATCATACTTAGGCATAAAATATTCATTTACAAACAAGATGCACTGAATTATTAAATTCAAATGGCATGGTGTCTGAGTTTGCTTTAAAACAACCTGGTGAAAAATATGGCTTGGATAAAATAAATATAAATACGTGACATGATGATAGCTGCTGAGAAGTGTTTCATATGGGGCTGGCAAACTGTGTACTTCTACATAGTTGAACTTCCCATTGTAGGGATGTAAAAAAAAAAACACAAAAAACATTGTTGTCTTTTTAGCTATGGTTATTTAGGGAAGACCTAGGCACTAAGTGCTCTTATTGATTTTTCTTGTCCCATTGGTCTGGGATCAGGTGGCTGGACGGAGGGAACAGTTAGACATGGAAGGGATGTCTACAGAGATCTTTAAATAGGTTTGCAAGCACCAGAGTTATTCTTTGGGTAATAGTATTCAGAAGGTGAATACTCAACAATTAACACTGTAATTCCCATTTCTTATACCTCTTATGGAACCCCACATGGGTGGGGAAGTGTTGATCTGATTTGGGATAAAATTCAAGGATTCCCCACCTTCACAGTGATGGAGGAATATCATTAAAGGGCAATTATGAATTAGGGCCTACTGGAATCTATTGAACAGATACTGTGTAGAGGAAGGGGCATGAGTATTAGATCCAAATGTCTTGTTCTCAAATTCATAGCTGTGCAGTCTTAACCCTTCTGAACTTTCTTATGTGATGTTGGAAATCAAGCCCTTATTTCTGAGAATCATTGGCAGGACTGCCGTAATGTATTTTAAACATCTGACACACAGTAGGGTTGGTACACACCTGATCCCCTTCACTGCTGGATTTTCTGACATTGCAGGCTTGGGAACTCACGCTGTGTGCTTAAGCTGCACTGTTTCTGGTTTCTAAACCTGGTGGAAGATGGGGAAGAAAGATTATAGGGGTCAAGGGGTGGAGGACACCAGAAGAGCACAGCCTACAGAACCAGCTAAGCGGGGCTCATATGGCCCTCAGAGACTGAAGAGGCAAGCATGGGGCCTGCAAGGGTTTGCACAAGGTCCTCTACATGTATGTTATGGCTGTTAGCTTGGTGTTTTTGTGAGACTCCTAACAGTGTGAGCAGGTGTGTCTCTGACTCTTTTGCCTGTTCTTGAGACTCTTTGTGTTGCCTTGTCCAGCCTTGATATGAGGGTTTTTGCCTTGTCTTATTGTATCGCTTTTTGTCATCTTCAGTAGTTGTCTCTTGGATAACAACAATTCCATTTTTTTCTGAAGAGAAACAGAGAGAATTAATCTGGGGGAGAAAGAAGGTGGAGGGGAACTGGGAGGAGTGGAGGGAGGGGAAATTGTATGAGAGAAGAATTTATTTTCAATAAAAAGAATATGTACTCATTATTTAAGAACCCAGTAATGTGCACTCATAGTAGAAGAGAAAAAAAGGCCACAGTCGTATGTGAAAGGAAAATAAGAGCCTTCCACAGTCTCTAAAGACCTCAGCAGCAGGCATTGCATATCCTGTTCACTTTTAGTCTTCTCCTACTTCTCAGTAAAAATAATTGAGGTCATTTGAGGTGTAGATTTTTCCATCTGACTTTTTTCAATATGTTATATGAGTTTTTCCTCCCTGTGGATTTTTTTCAGTGTTTAACAATAAAAGTATACTGAAGTTTAGAGTTAGATGAGCTGACATAGGAGAATTTGTAGCTCTGACATGTCTTAGGTATTTGGATCCATTTCGAATGTTTTTTTCCCCCTGGGTTACTGTGGGAATTAAGTGGCTGAGAACCCATGCACTATGGGGCAGAGTTCTGGCAGTGGCCTTTAGTGCTGGATGCTGATGTTGATGCTGGTCACACTGCTATGCCATCAGAAATACACAATACCTCTGTGTACCTGAAAGAAGAGGGGTACAGATACTGCAGAGCACTAGGGGCTTATACTGTGGGACCATCTCTCTATTGTGTGATCCTTGGCTTTCTTGGAGAATGAAAACTCCAAGTTAGAGGGACTTGAGTCCAAGATTGACCCCAGCTTGTGTTAATTGAAGGAAGTAATATGACCCCAGGTGTATTAGCATCTTCTTCTGTTTCCACCATCATCCCATGGTATGTCTGGAAATTGCTTCTTTTTGCTCAGTGTTGAGGACACTGTGTTTAAATACTAGGGTCAAGCTGGCCACCGTGTAGCACTTCACCAACTGCCATTGCTCTGATCCAGTTTGTCCTGAGGGCAATCAATCCCTCAGGAGAGTTTATTATGTTCTGCTCTAGCATTTAGTTCCATGTATATCATAATGTGAAAATGCTAGACAGATCCTAGCCTTGGCGTATTGGGGCCTGCTTACTAGACACTCCTGGGAATTACTGCAGATCTCCCAGAGAATCTGCAGACAATGAAAGCATCTTGATTTTCTTTCATTTACCTTATGTTCACAAATACCATCAACCTTTCATCTTCTGTGACACTGGTAGTGAGACACATGTCAATGCTTTTAAAGTATAATAAAACACGAGTGTGCATTACAGTTTTGGTTCCTAGTAGCTGTGTGTCATAGAGTGAGTTGTTTCCTGTATCTGGGTCTACACTTCTCATTTAGGTAATGGGGGCAGGAGAAACCCTCTCACTTCCATCTGTCTATAGTTTTATGACCTCCTTTCTAAACCAGGCATAGACCTTTGAGGTTGAAGCACCTCAATGTCAGAGACCAGTTTCATTAGCTAGGAAGCTCTGGATCATAGATAATAGAGGCATCTACTCAGACTGGTCAAAAACACAGTCTGAGTGTGGTACGTAGGACAGGGGAGATAACAATTCAAGCAAATCTTCAAAGACCCAGGTTCCTCTGAATGTCACCAGGCAATCCAAGGCTGGCTATCTCCTCACACTGCTGGAGGTGCCTTCTGCCATTCCAACTGATAGAAGAGAAGTGAAAACATCAGCTCAAAGAAAGATATTGTCTCCTCTGATGGAGTTGCCCCATGAGAGAGGAAATGTGGCCAAGGCCACAGTCACCTTCCTCATATGACAAAGTTTGATCACATGCCATGTCTCCACAAGACAGTCAGTTTTGAGAGGCAGGGTCACCTTGGTGCAAACAGTACCATCCAAGGAATCTGCAGTGATCTCAGTAGGGAATGGGGTATGTCCAAAGGGGCCTGGAACAAAATTAGTCTCTACTGAAAGCAGAGGGAGGGATATTGTTGGAAGGGGACAGGGAACAGCATTCATTTCTTATTGACTATAATGTTCTTCTCAAATGATTAGTAATAAAAATATAGTTAATATACATTAAGTATTTAATATATAGCACATTTCTATGCTGTTATTTTTGTTTGTTTACTGTTTGTTTTTCTTTTTATTAATTTTTTATTTGAATTAGAAAGATTACTTTATATGTCATTCCCAGTTCCCTCTCCCTCTCCTCCTCTCCTGTCCCCCAACTAACACCCTACCTATCCCATACCCTCTCTGCTCCCTAGGGAGAATGAGGCCTTCCACAAGGGGTCTTCAGAGTTGGTCATATCCTTTGGGATAGGGCCTAGGCCCACCTCCTTGTGTCTAGGCTCAGGGAGTATCCCTCCATGTGGGATGGGCTCCCAAAGTCCATTCCTATGCTAGAGATAAGTACTGATCCACTACAAGGGGCCCCATAGATTTCTAAGGTCTCCTCACTGACACCCACATTCAGGGGGTCTGGATCAGTCCCATGCTGGTTTCCCAGCTATCAGTCTGGGGACCAAGAGTCCTCCCTTGTTCAGGTCAAATGTTTCTGTGGGTTTCACCAGCCTGGTCTGGACCCTTTTGCAAATCAGTTCTCCTTCTCTGCAACTGGATTCCAGTTAAGTTCAAGGTTTAGCTGTGGGTGTCTGCTTCTAATTCCACTAGCTGCTGGATGAAGGCTATAGGATGGCATATAAGTTAGTCATCAATCTCATTATCAGGGGAAGGAATTTAAGGTACCCTTTTCTCTGTTGCTTAGATTGTTAGTTGGTATCATCTTTGTAGCTCTCCAGACATTTTTCTAGTGCCTGATTTCTCTTTAAACCTATAATGTCTTCCTCTATTATAATGTCTCTTATCTTGCTCTCTTCTGTTCTTCCCCCAACTCAACCTCCCTGCCCCATCATGTCTTCCTCACCCCTCCTCTACTCCCCTTATCATTCTCCTAGTTCCTTATCCCCACCCCATGCTCCTAACTTGCTCAGGAGATCTTGTCCCTTTCCCCTTCTCCAGGGGACCATGTATGTTGCTCTTAGGGTTCTCCTTGTTTACTAGCTTCTCTGGCAGTGTGGATTGTAGGCTGGTAATCCTTTATTCTATGTCTAAAATTCACATATGAGTGAGTACATACCATGTTTGTCTTTTTGTGATTGGGTTACCTTGCTCAGAATAGTTTCTTCCAGTTCCATCCATTTGCCTGCAAATTTCAAGATTCCATTGTGTTTTCTTTTTTTCTTTTTCTGCTGAGTAGTACTCCAGTGTGTAAATGTACCACATTTTCTGTATCCATTCTTCAGTTGAGGGGCATCTAGGTTGCTTCCAGGTTCTGGCTATTATAAATAATGCTGCAATGAACATCATTGAACAGATGTCCTTGTTGTGTGAATGTACTTCTTTGGGGTATATGCCTAAGAGTGGAATTGCTGGATCTTGTGGTAGACTGATTCCCATTTTCCTGAGGGATTGCCATACTGATTTCCAAAGTTGGCACTCCCACATCCTATCCAGCATAAACTGTCATTGGTGTTTTTGATTTTAGCCATTCTGACAGGAGTAAGATGGTATCTCAGAATTGTTTTGATTTGCATTTCCCTGATGGCTAAGGATGTTGAACACTTTCTTATGTGTCTTTCATCCATGACTTTTTAGATTCCTCTATTGAGGATTTTCTATTTAGTTCTGTACCCCACCTTTTAATTGGATTATTTGGTGTTTTGGAGACTAGCTTCTTGAGTTCTTTGTAAATTTTGGAGATCAGCCTTCTGTTGGATGTGGGGTTGGTGAATATCTTTTCCCAATCTGTGGGCTGTTGTTTTGTCTTGTTGACTGAGTCCTTTGCCTTACAGAAGCTTGTCAGTTTCAGGAGGTCCCATTTATTAATTTTTGATCTCAGTGTCTGTGTTACTGTTCAGGAAGCAGTCTCTAGGTCCAATTCGTTCAAGGGTATTTCCTACTTTTTCTTCTAATAAGTTCAGTGTGGCCGGGTTTATGTTGAGGTCTTTGATCCATTTAGACTTAATTACTTATTTCTTGAATTTTTGTGTTTTTTCCTCTATTTCTTTAAGAGATTTTCTTGTTTCCTCTTTAAGGGTCTCGAACATCTCCATAAAGTAGATTTTTAGGTCCATCTCTTCTTCTTCCTCTGTGTTGTGCTTTTCAGATATTGCTGGTGTGGGGTCCCTAGATTCTGGTGTTGTCATATTGGTCTTTCTGTTGTTTAATGTGTTCTTATTCTGTCTTCTTCCCATTTCTTCTTCCAGTGGGTGCAGGTGGGGTCTCTCTATCTTCTCTTGTCACCTGGTGGTGTGTGTGGGCCAAGACTTCAATGTCTGCAGCTCTGGATGGTCTTGCCTCTCCTGGTAGTCTCCTCACTCAGCAGGGGTCAAGGCAGTGGAAGGGGAAGGAAGAATGAGGTGTTTCCACACTCAGGGAGCTCCTCCCTGTCTGGGAGGATTCACTCTATGCCAGGCTCAGGCACAGAGAGATCCAGGAGTGATGGCAGGAGTTGGGCAAGGAGTCGACAGGAGCAGAGGGTACATTCACCTCAGGAGAGAAAAGAACGAGACTGGAATTTTAATGTGTTTCAATCTGTAAAGACTGTGAGACTTCTACCAAAGTTATTTATTTTTTAAAGTGAGATCTTAGAGATAAATAAGTAATAAAAGGTTGTGACTTAATAGTGGTCCTAGGTTCTATGAGAAAACAGAGTGAGAAAGTCACAGAAATCAGGACAATTAACAATATCCCTTCATAAACTATAGGGAAGTATATTCTTTCCTCCTTCATCCAGGTTCATGTCCTGTTTGTGTTCCTGTCCTGACAAATACCAACATGCTTTTTAGTCATTGTGTTTTGTCTCAGCAATAGAAAGCTTAACTTGGACATTAAGTCTCAGAGGGGTGCTTAACTTGCTAAGAATTTCATAACCAGTATAAAGCCCAAAATAAGTCTTATGAAACCATAGTTTCAGAAAGAGAATACTTTTATCTGCAAGGAACAAGAGTGACTTAAACAATAGGGATATGTATTTGTTTCTTTCATGTCTGGAAAAGAGATAGAACTCAGTAGCTTATCAATGTACTCAGGACTCAGGTTTTTGCATGTTTCTGCTACATCATGTTTAGTCTATTAACCATGTCTCCTTTCAGGATTGCTGAGCTTCCTGGTCTTTGTTCAGACTTGTTCTTAGGTGGGAAAAGAAAAGGGGAGGATCAGTGGATGGCTCTAGCACACTTCTATTTCTTTCTTTCTTTCTTTCTTTCTTTCTTTCTTTCTTTCTTTCTTTCTGTCTTCCTTCCTTCCTTCCTTCCTTCCTTCCTTCCTTCCTTCCTTCCTACATTCCTTCCTACATTCCTTCCTTCTGTCCATCTGTCTGTCTTTCTGTCTGTCTCTCTCTGGAAGAATAAAGGTGTTTGATGACCTCTAGATGATGTCCCCCTATGTACCATTAATCAAAATGGAATCATATGGTTAAATCATAGCTGCAAGGGAGTCTAGAAAGGTAAGTATATGTCTTAACTTTCTGCTCTTGGCAGGTATGAGCAGGACTAGCCAAGGATCCTTTTTGTTATCCTCATTTCTTACATGTCAATCATTTTGACTACCTTCCAGTGAGTTTCTCTGTGAGAAAATGCAAGTGAAAAGAGAAATAAAGGAGCCTCAGTTTCTCTTTCTGTAAAAATGAAATAAAGTCTCTGTGTTTTAAGGCTTCCAACTTTTGCTCTTGATGCTGAGTTTAAAAACATAAAAGATTAATTCAGATCCAACCATGCAGTGGGCTTCCTACCTTGTCAGGGAAGATGAAAAGAAGACATATTAAAGTCTAGTGTCAACCCATGCTCAGTGTGCAGTCAAATGTAATGAAATCAGCACATCAGAAACATCTGTACACTTGTGTTTACTGCAGAATTATTCATAGTAGATAAGATATGGAACCAAGCTGTGTCCATTGGTGGAAGAGCAGATAAAAGAAATATGGCACATAAAGGACTCCACCCCCCAAAGCCGAGGCCCAGAGCTCAAAGTTCCAGAGATTGCAGAAGGAAAGCAACTGACACTGACCACAGACACCTCATGGTTTCAAAGAGACAATCGACTGCAATTAAAAAAAAAAAAACCTGCTGTCTAAGGGAAGCAGCTAACTTACCTGTTATTCTTTAATGAAGCCCCTTTTCATCTTCCTACTCTTAGCTACAAAACCCCCATCTTGAAGCATGCAGTCTACATTTCCCTGTACTCTGATCATAGTGTAGCTAGGTCTGAGACTCCACCTCCTAGGTTGGGTGAAGATTTTCAGCTGCTGAGGTCATCTTAATTCTCATCCTTTATTTCTTCCTACAGACTTAATTTTCACAGTATTAGACACAATAGGATATTATTCAACTATAAGAAGAATGAAATCCTATCATTTGCAGTGACAAGGATGGACCTGGAGGGCATTGAATTACATGAAATAAGCCAAGCACAGAAAGACAAATACTGCATGTTCTCATTTATATGTGGAAGCTATAACATTGGTATTAGAAGTAGAGAATAGCATAGTGGTTACCAGAACCCAGAAAGAGTGAAAAGAGGGAGGGAGAGAGGATGGTTAATGGGGTTAGCTTGGAGGAGACATCACTTCTAATGATCACGGAAACTGTGCTATAGATTCAGTTTATCACTGCCCTCCCCCCACCACCATGTCTGCCTCTCTCTCTCTCTCTCTCTCTCTCTCTCTCTCTCTCTCTCTCTCTCTCTCTTTCTCTTAAAGTGCCAGGACTTATGGGCATCCCAGGCTGTGCTGGCTGTGATCATCTATGATTGACCATACTTTCAAGGACTCTTACTTGGAGTCTGTCATATTGTCAGAATGAAGTAGACATGAACCAAATCCCAGGTTACAATAAAGAGATTTGTGGGCCCAGGAAAAAGGAGGGATCAGCTGCTACTGCTGTTGCTGCCCTGCTCTTGTCAGGTCAGAGTCCACTTGTATTCTTGTATCTGGTTCATTATTGCTTATAGAAACAACTATTGACTGTAAGGAGGACCGCGGTACTGAGGAAAGTTGGAGTGATGTCATACAAGACCTGCTGATGGCTACAGAAGAGAGGGATGGCTGATGATCATAATGAAGAAATTTTAGTTTCAATTTGTAATGATCAAAGCTGTATAAGGAAGGACTGGGCTAACTCAGTATGTGGTAAACTCCCTATTGTTGAAGGTATGCAAGATGAAGAAGGCTAATTGGCTGTCGTGGGTATTGAAGAGGCTATTTTCAGAGTGTTGAATAGATGCTGTGTCAGTCTGCGTCCCAGAAGCAGATCCTGAGGCAAGGATTTGGATGCTGGCAGTTCAAACAGCCAGCAGATCCCAAGAACACTGGGAGCAATACGAAGTGAGGCAGGAATAAGAAGGGGCCAGACACCTATATGCCAGAAAGCAGCTTACTGCAGTGGACAGGGGCCAGCTTGGAAACCCTCCAACAGTTTCTCCTTATGACTGGGGAAGTAGAGGTGTTTCTCCTAAGGAGCTCTAGGGTGTGAACATTCAGGCATGTTCCACCTGCTAGGTTGTATACTGAGCATTCTGGCATGGCTTGTGAAAGGGCATGAGGATGATTCCTGCTTATTGAACTGTCTACAGGGAGTCCTCCAGCAGGCCAGAGGGTCAGCTCAACACAGGCAACTGAGGTAGGAGCAAACCCTAGATTGTTTCTGCCTACAGGGTACTTCCCTGTAGACAGTTATGATTTTTTTTTAAGGTGAGGTTTGAAGGATAGTCTCTAATTCCCTCATGGCCTGACCTTATTTCTTGCAAATGTTTGATCTTCATCATTCCTTTACTCTTCTTGTGTGGACTGAAAAGGCAGAAGCCTGAAGGTCACTCCCTGGGTTCATCTTTGTCATCTTTTCTCACACCATCTGCTGTTCTTCAGGGACACTCCAGGGGCCCCCAGTGACACCAAGGAGCAGAAGCATATCTTTGGGTAAAAGGAGCCAGATACTCCTGTCATGATGAGTTCCCATGTGTGACTGTCACTGCTGTGTCTTATTGGTAATATCTGCAAACCATTTATCAATTGCTAGCATGTTTTACAACATGAGACACTCCAAGCCTTTTTATACCACCATGAGAAATAGTCAGGACAATGGTTCAAGTTTATCCCAAGTTTTGCAGACCAACTGATGGGTGAGATATTCCACTGAGTCAGCTTTGAATCCAGGTAGCCCACCTTCTTATGTCCAGCTCTCAGTTGAATAGCTATGGGTTGTGGTTGGCAAGTGATTGGACTTGGAGCTGAACAGCAGGGAGTAGCAGTAAAATGTTTGTATAAGAGAACTTGGGCAAGGGGTGGAAGGTAGAGGAAGAGGCAATTTTCATATTGAATCACATTTTCCACTTTGAAATGGGAGCTGAGAAGCAGTGAGGGAGTGATAGACAGTCTGCAATTTAGGCAAGAGGGAGGGAAATTACATGGCTCATATTTAATTATGTAAAATCCCATAATCCCTCAGGGAGCTCAAAGGACATGAGATGGTGACTTCTTTTCTCGAATAACCTCGAGTCACTTTATTAAATGACAGAGAGACTAATACAGTGAGGAAGAAAGAAAGAATTTGTGCCCAAAGGATCAGGAATGAACGCATCATTTTCTCACTTTCTCACTCCCATCCACCCCTTTCCTTCACTGCCTGGGGCAGTGGTTCTGGTCTGAAGGCAGGGAAATCTTTGAGGTGTCCTGGAGAAAAACACCTGGCCTACAAAGGATACTGTGACTTCCTGGCTTTATGACTGATTCAAAGGAAGGGAGGGGAAGTGGAGGTGAAGGGGAATAAAGGAGAGAGAGGAAGGGAGAGTGATAGAGAGACAGAGACAGACAGGGACAAAAAAGAGATAAAAAGGCAGACAGAAACAGAGGTGGACAAAGAAGGAGACAGAGGAAGGCAAATAAAAAGAGGGGAAGAGGAAGGAAGGAAGTGTGGCTGACAGATGTGTTTCCCTCAGAAATTCACCCCTTGATGCCCTCACCACAGCTCCCACAGTACTCAGCATGTGCCTCAACTCTGACAGTGAGACTTAAAAGAGATAATTCAGCCGAAATGTGTTCATTAAGCTGAAGCCTCGTCCAAGCTGACCAGATTCTCTATGGAAAGAGAAATTTGGGTACAGAAGGAGACATAGGAGACACCCAGAAGGAAGAAATGACACACAAGAACTTTGGGAGAAGATGGCCAGCTAAAGCCTCATGAAAAACTGAGCCTTCCTGACACCTTGGTCTTCACTTTCAGGATACGTAACTATGAGAAGATAAATGTCTGCTTTTGCACACATGTGTGTATGTGTGTGCGCACATATGTATGGGCACATGAGAACATGTGTATGGTTTTGTATTTATTGTATGTGTGAGTGTGTAAGTATAAGCATATGTGTGTGTGGTATATGCATTTGTGTGTGGTATATTACACATATATGTGTGTAGTGTATACATACGTGTGTGGTGTGTGCATATTTGTATGTGTGGTGCATACATGCATGTGTGTGAGATGTGTTTACTTGGGTACACATGGAGGCCAAAGGAAGATGTCAGATGTCTACTCTATCAATTTCTATCTTATTTTCATGAGACAGGATTTCTAATTGCACCTGGAGCTAGGCTGGTAGTCGATAATCCCCTGCCACCCACTTGTCCCTATCTCCCATTGTGCCAGCTTGGAGGTGTGTACATGGCCATGGCCAAATCTTTATGTGGGTGATGGGGATTTGAACTCAGATCCTCACACTTGTTTACCAGGCACTCCTACCTACTGACCCATCTTCCCAGCCCAGTTTCTGCCTTTGAAGCTGTATGTTGTTAGGGATGCCGAGCAAGAGTACTGAGTACTGAGAAGTTGGGTGCTAATGTCATAAACACTTCAACATGTAAAATGACTTTGGAGTTTGTTTGAGTTAGAGGTTGGGAGAACTTTGAAGTATTCTCTAGAAAAAGCCTAAACCATACTGAGGACCTTGGTCAAAAAACTGGATGTCAGAGTTACTTCAGACAAGGTCCAGGATGGACATAAAGACCTCAGGTGAGCACAGGAGGGAGGGGAGGATTGAGTTTGGTGCTTCATGGAAGATCTGATATTCAGCAAAGCTTTTGGAAAGCTGAAGGGGTGTTGCAGACGATGGATGTTCTGCTTTCTCTGTGATGCTTAAGGCAAAGGTACGGGGAGAGAGGTCTGGAAAATTCTCAGCTGTCCATGTTTCGAAGTATAAAAGACTTCTCTGAACTGAGTAGTAGAAAAACAGTCAGCAAGTCCTAGACTTCATCAAATGGTCTCTGTCATGATGCCACCAGCTTGGACAGAAGGCTTAGAGTGTGATGAAGTAGAGGAAAGATGCCCCATCTCTGGGATTCTAGTGGACAGAGACCAAAGGCAGAAATACCTCATCTTCAGTTCTAGATGGTGAGCATTCCACTTTGATCATACTTTGTCCCAGTGCTGTGATGGTTGGTCTTAATTGTCAGCTCCATGTGACTTAGAATTGCCAAGGAGACACAACCTCTGGGCACATCTGTGAGTATGTTCCCAGAAAGGATTAACTGAGGAAAGACACGCCTGCCAAGGAGGCAGCACCTGTCAGTGGGCAACCTTGATACAGTAGGGTCTGAGGAAAAGGCAGTGTGCTCCTGCCTGCTTGCCTGCCATCTACTGCCACAAGACAAAACTCCAACTGCTTCAACCTTCCAGTGTTGATTTAACACCAGCAACTCTCTGGAGATCTTCCCGGCCTTCAGGAACACAGCAGGATGACAGAGGTGCTCCATGTCATGGACTAAGCAGTTATCAGGTTCTCAGCCTCTCCATCATATAGTCAGGCATTGTTGGACTCTCCAGCGCCTATGGTCTGGGCCAATTTACTAACTTCCCTTTCTTAACACATTCATTTGGCCGTGTTTCCCCAGAAAGCCCTGTCTAACACAGGACTATGAAACTTTCCTTCCAACTTCTCCCATTTAATGTCAGGCATCAACACTGAGCCCTGTGCCATCATTGTATTTTGAGTCTGTGCTGCTTTTGTGGTTTTACTGTTCATGGCCAGACAGGAATCCTGCCTCAGGGTGAACCATACCTGACTTAGATGGTGAGATCTGAGACTTAGAGCTGATGCCACTTTGGATGGGATTGGTTTGATAGTGAATGCACATGTGAGGAGAACATGGGATCTAACAGTGAATCACAGAGGGCTGGAACATGCCACCCTGAAATGTATGTGTTGAAGCTCTGACATCTCAGAGGTGACAGTCTGAGGATCAGATTCTTATGGAGATAATTAAGTTATAATGGGGCTGATAGTATGGGCCTTTGTTCAGTTTTACAATATCCTTTTACATACAGGACTTGGACACACAGGAAACATGCGCGTACACTGACAAAGGGAACATGTGAGTACATAATAAGAAAGTGACCACCAGCAAATGAGGGAGCTGGGCTGTCGAAGTTAACTCTGCCTACCTGGCCTGCCAGCCTCCATATTGTGAGGTTATCACTTCTTGTTGAAGCTAACCATTCTGTGGTTATGGAAGCCTCAGGAAACTCATACACAGAGCAGAGAACTAGAATGGCAGCTGGGTTTGTGTCTGCAGTAGCAGTGTGATTCCATACTCGCCCATGGTCTCAGTTTCCTTATAAAATGATGTAAATGCTCCCATTTTCTGGGTACTGTGGAACAGTGGTGGATGAGGTTAATTGAATCCAAGAACACATCAGAAAATTCATCCACCATGATCAAGTAGGCTTCATCCCAGGCATGCAAGGATGGTTCAACATACGAAAATCCATCAATGTAATCCACCATATAAACAAACTGAAAAAGCAAAACCACATGATCATCTCACTAGATGCTGAAAAGGCCTTTGACAAAATCCAACATCCCTCCATTATAAAGATTTTGGAGAGAACAGGAATGACAGGAACATATCTAAACATGATAAAAACAATATACACCAAACCAATAGCCAACATCAAACTAAATGGAGAGAAACTCAAAGTGATTCCTCTAAAATCAGGAACAAGACAAGGCTATCCACTCTTTCCATATCTCTTCAATAATGTACTCAAAGTTCTAGCTAGAGAAATAAGACAAGAAAAGGGGATCAAATGGATACAAATTGGAAAAGAAGAAGTCAAACTTTCACTATTTGCAGATGATATGATAGTCTATATTAGTGACCCCAAAAACTCTACCTGGGAACTCCTACAGCTGACAAACACCTTCAGCAAGGTAGCAGGATACAAAATTAACTCAAAAAATCAGTAGCCCTACTATATACAGATGATAAATCCAATGAGAAAGCAATCAGGGAAACATCACCCTTCACAATATCCACAAGCAACATAAAATATCTTGGGGTAACACTAACCAAAAAAGTGAAAGACCTGTACAGTAAGAACTTTGAGGCATTTTCTTTAAAATTCTTGTTGAACTCCTTTCCAATGGAGATGGCTTCAGTATGCATGGCCTCATGTGTTCTACAAGGCTATTGTGAATGCTTGCTCCTGTGCAAGAGCAACAAATGCTTTAAACTACTGAGCCATCTTTCTGGCCACCTAATTTTGTTTCTTATTCTTCGTTTTATTGCTGGCACCCCAGCCTTCCAAAACAGTACCCGAACAGAACAAATTCTTTGTGTTTAAATGACACTGACTAGCTAGATGTGAGGTGGATAAGAAGCAGTGAGAGGCAATGTTTCTCTCTGCACTAGAGAATTAGTTCCCCTTTCTCTGCTGCTGCTGGCATCTCCAGGCACAATGCAGGGCTCCATGATGCCTTTGTGCACACCTTCCCACCATGGTTTAGGATATTTGCCATCCCTAAGAAGAATATTGGACAGCCAGTGGTGTGGGTAGCCCCTTCAAACCTGTTCCCGGAAGGCTGACACATACTAGCAGGCTTAGCTGGGCAGGCAATGAAATCCTTCTTTTCATTCTGTGTGAAAGTAGAGTCTGCTCCAGTGTTCCTGAGATTTGGGCAGAAATTGCATTCCAAGGTGGGAGTGCTAAGAGTTTTTGACTGGGTGCTAAGAGCTACAGGTCATGACATGGCCTTGAGCCCCTGGTGCTGAGCTGAGCTAATGACTCTCTATTGTCTGGTGCCACTGAGTTAAGAATTCCTCCTGCTCTGGAGAAGCCTTAGAGTAGTGAGGTGCACTTCCTAGTAGCTTGCATTCCATGCAAATTCTCTACTGGTCCTGGCAACTGTGTGACAGTGGAACAGGAACCAACTCAAGAAGAAAGCACTCCTTGCTGAGCTATCTACTGAGGCATAGTGTCCTGAAATGTGTCTGGGCAATGTATTAAACAAGGAGGACACTAAAAGAGACAAACATTGTCCCCTGGATAAGGGGAAAGGGTCAAGATCCCCTGAGCAAATTGAGAGCACGGGAAGAGCGGGTAGGGAGCTAGGAGAATGAGAAGGGAAGAAGAGGAGGGATGCAGAGGACATGAGGGAGCAGAAAGGTTGAGTCAGGGGAAGAATAGAAGATAAGAAGAATGGAAATACCATAATAGAGGGAGACATTTTAGATTTACAGAGAAATCAGGCACTAGGGAAATGTCTGGAGATCTACATAGATGATACCAGCTAACAATCTAGGCAACAGAGAGAGAGGCTACCTTAAATGCCCTCCTGATAATGAGATTGATGACTGACTTATATGCCACCCAATAGCCCCCATCCAGCAGCTGGTGGAAGTAGAAGCAAACACCCATAACTAATCTCTGAACTGAACTGGAATCCAGTTGCAGAGAAGAATGAGTGATGGGAAAAGGGGTCCAGACCAAGCTGGTGAAACCCACAGAAACAGCTGACCTGAACATCGGGAGCTCCTGGTCCCCAGATTGATAGCTGAGATACCAGCATGAGACACCAGGAACATGGGTTTCAGTGAGGAATCCTCGGAAACCTACAGGACCTCCTGTAGTAGTTCAGTACTTATCCCTAGCATAGGTGTGGACCTTGGGAGCCCAATCCCCATAGAGGGATACTCTCTGAGCCAAGACACACCAGGGTGGGCCTAGGCCCTATCCCAAAGGATACGATAGACTCTTATGACCCCCTATGGAAGGCCTCACCCTCTCTGGGGAGCAGAAAGGATATGTGATAGGTAGGGTGTTAGTTGGGGGGGAGGGATTGTAACTGGGATTGACATGTAAAACAATCTTCTTTCTAAATCAAATAAAAAAAGGAAAAAAAGAAATGTGTCTGGGCACACTGGAGCTGGTCAAGAGCTCCTACAGCCACCATGGGACCCAGGATCCACTGGGACCCAGGGAGCAGTTGCCAGCTCCCCACATGCCCTCTCTCGTCAGGCTCCACTTGATACCTGGTTGGATTCTAGAGCAAATATACAAGATTGGAATAGCAGGCAGCAGCATTTTCCTCCCATTTCTGGGGAGTACCAGGCAGGAGCCTGAATACTTGTAGTCCCAGAATGATCCAGCAGTCCTCCTGGGTCCTTTGTACTTCGGGTTTTTTACATGTTTGGTAAAACTGTGGTACGAATAGCCTAATAACTGATCTGGTACACGGAGAATGTGTCAGGTGTTGTGCCATGTCCTTAGTGTGCATGATTTCACCCTCACTGCACCTATCATAGCTGCAGTTTTAGAGTACATAAAATTCAAGCCCAGAGAAGTGAAGGGACTTGCTAGGCTCACACAGCCCTAAATAGAAGAATGCTTCCCAAGCTGGGCCCTCTGACCCAAAAGCTTTGTATTACAGCCCTTGGGGGCTGGCGTCAATGTGCTTTGGATACTTTTGCACACAGGATTTTTTCTTAGACATTAGTGATTTTTTATTTTTCAACCTTTTCTTCTAATTGCACCCTGTCTATATAGTTTAGTATTACAAGTAGAATGAAGGCTTGTTTAAGAAATGTGACATTTGGAGGCTCACACACCTTGGTAGCATGTGAGCCATAATCAATGTAACTCTGAATGTCTTTGCTGCCTGTTTAAGATGCGTGCTGTGTAACATGTGGGGAGATGTGCTCCATACTCTCTCTTAGTTATAAACAATTTGACTATGTCAATTCAGCTCATGGAGTTCTTTGTCTATTAATTGAATTTGTTTATTATTGCCTCTTAAGGCAGTGGTGGGAATTGAACCTAAGGCCTGTGCAAACACCCTACTACTGAGCTACAACTGTAGCTCTCTTATTTTTAAATTTCCTGATTAGCACATTAGTTATAAATATTACTGGCATTGACTTTGACATCCCAACACATGTACAGAGTTTGCCCTGATCAGCTCCCACCTCCCTCCCTCTACTTTCCTTTCTCCACCCTTCCTAGCCTCTCTAAATCAGGTTGAATTTATTTCTGCTTTAGCTTCCAAGTGTGAGAGAGAACATGAGGTTCCTGTCTTTCTGTGTTTGACCTCGTTGACTTCTCTGTTAAATCTTCAGTTCCAACCATTATTTGACAAGCAGCAGGATTTTGTTCTTCTTTCTCAATGAATGATACTCAATTGGGTATATAAACCACCTGGGCTGACTGCATAGTTTTCACCCAGTGAAGAAAGCGAGAAGATTGAGGAATTCTCTTTAGTTAGTATGTAGCAACAAATGGGCAGTTTGAGGCCAAGCTTTCTGGCTCCAGAGTTCAACCCTTTAACGATGACATCACACCAATAATCACATAGGTGTGAACCATTTGAACTGCTTTGGTGTTTTCAAAAACTCCTGCAAGAGAAGTAGCATGTGTGTCATCCTTCTCAGTGGACATAGGGAAACCAAAGTCTGGGACAGGAAGGGAGAAGCCAGCGGTCTCCTGGGCAAGGGGCAAGGTGACCGAGTAGCTCTGCAGGGGAGCTCTAGCTCAAGTGAGCACCCTATGATAAGCAGATCATTGCTCAGCTGTGTACTCTCCATGCATGGCCTTGGGAGAATTCTTTTTTTCCTATAGGACCGTGATGTTCACATATGCAAACATGTTCTGCAGACAAAGTTTTATCTCATTATTCAAAGAAAAACTAACTTCTGAACTTGGTATATCTGTGTGATAGACTTCAAGTAAATTGTAGTTTTATTTATAGCTCCCTGTCTTCCAGAAACTTAAGCAGTAATATGTTATTTGGCTCATAAAAAAATAAAGTAAAATAAAATAAGATGACACCTCGGGCAGCACTGTAACTAATTAGGGAGGCTTCGAAACTGCTGTTAATTCCAGACTCTGAAATGTGCACCGGCAGTGCCAGGAGCCAGCCCCACGATCCCGAGGAGGACAGCCTCGTGAAGCTGCGAAGCTCAGATTTCACATTAAGTCAAACAATTATTTTGACGGGTTGAATGAGCTCCGCAAAGTGCCATTATAATAAAATCCTTCAATTGCCTAGCTGAGGTGCTGGCACTGGCAGGAGAAACTGGCTGATGGTGGGGGCTCTGGGAAATCCTGGCAGCCAGCAACTTATTCCAGGGGATCTGCTAGGGTATCCAGAGCTTTGGAAGCTGCAGACAAGGCAAGGTGGTGTCAGGAATGACAGCAGTACCAGAAGGCAGCCAGGCTTTCTTTATTTTTCTCTTTGCTAGCATTGTTGCTATTCTTGTTTAATTTCAAGAATTTTGAATGTGAAACAGAGTTACAAAAGGCAGAATCAGGGGTGAGAACTCCTGGGCAGCTTCTCCAACTCTCCAGTTGTAATGCTTATACCTAACCAGGGTGCATCTCCTCCTCCAGGCACAGGGGATACACTGCTAGGAAACACAAATGGGATGCCCCCATTGCTTTAGAACAAGAGGTAGAAGTGGAATAGACTGAGACCATGGTATGCAGATGGTCACAAGTGGCAGATAGCTGTATCCAGCCTCCAATTGCAGAGCTTAACAGAAGGTCAGGCAGCCACTGCTTTGCCACAACTGGGTTCCGGCTTCCACGTGGGAATCGCCTCCAGGGCTCTGGACTTCAGAGGGCAGGGAAGCAAGAAGGAACTACAGACAGGAGCATCCAAGATTTGACAGAGCTGGCTTTGTTCTATGTGTGCTTTGCATGCAGCCACTAAGCTCAACTGTGGAGAAAAAGGATAGTTTCTTCCCTTAGTCTAACCTGAGATGGATGCATACCATTAAGTTTTGTGAAACCTTGTGTGCAGTGTCTTGTTCACCACAGAGAATTAACGGGTCTTGGTGCATGAATTTGTTCATCAGGGTGATTGCAGGAGCATTCCAACAGAGCTGCTTCTGTGCTAGTAGTCCTCAGGAACCTATTCACCACACTGCAGCCAGGTCCCCTGTATCAGGACCCTGGACAGGGCCCTGCACCAGCTCCAGTGAAAGGATGTCTGGGGGGGGGGGGTTTACATTCCACTTCAGCTGGGCTTCTCTTTAGCCCCCATTGAGATCCTCTCAGTGCTTGGGCTGCTCCTGGAGTGCATAGTCCACTTCCAGACTCAGCTTTTGTTGTATGGTCTTCTCTGCCTAGAAATCTGAAGCCCGGCTTGCAGAGCCCCTGCTGAAAAGGTTCTTCCTAGCTATCTTAATGGCACCGTATCTTTCTTTTAACATCCAGGACTTGTCACAACTGGACAAGTTGCAGAATTGATTGTTTTTCTCTGCCTTCTGCACTGGAAGGTCCTTGGTCTACAGAAGTTGTTTAATGATGTTTCTGGAAATACCAATCCTTTCATTTTCCCTCCCTCCTCCCTTCTCTCACTCTCTCCATTTCACCCTATCTTCTTCCTTTCTTTCCCCTGCTTTGCTGCTGATATGCCCAGAAGTGGCCCTTTTAAATGCTATGGTTTGGATCTCACCTTTCTCCATCAAAGTCTCTTGGTCTTGCAAAAGAGGAAGGCCAAAGGTAATATCTTTATCTCCTAAGCCAAGGGATGAACAAGTGGGGTGTGCCTTGGACACAGCCTCGGATTCCCCCTCTCCTATGGCTGCTTGCAAAAGTTATTTTATTTCAAAGATTCACCAAACACTCAGACTTGAAGAAATATCCCCATTGGCTACTGTTCTCCATTTCTCTTAATGCAGCATAAGGAATAGAAGGGTTCAGGAAATAGGTGGTGTTGGGAGCTGACCCGTAGGCAAAGTGTGTCATTAAGGTCAGTGGGTCTCACTCACTGAAGGAGGCAGCAGAGGACATTTTAACATTCTTATGCCAGTTTTCTTTCTGTGTATATATCTTACATGGCACATTCTCAGAACCAAGCAATTGTCACTGTTACAATGCTGTGAACTGGATAGCAGAACGAGCCGCATTATACTGGCTCACACATCCATCACCTTAGCCAGGTTACTTTAAAAGTCTGAAATTCAGATATCTACTAGAAAAACCCATATCTGACCAGGAGAGGTCAGGTATCAATGGAGAAAATATGAATTTGGCCTATTGTATATGAGGGTCCTTGAGCCTTCACTGTGTCATCCTTTGTCACGCAGTTCACTTGTTTAATACCACCTTCCTGGCCTCTGAATGCGCCAGTAATTTGTGACTTGGCAGTAAGAGGCTGGCTAATCAGAGAGAATGTGAAGTGGAAACAAATTTGTCATATTTTCCAGGGTGTTTGAGCATAGATGCAAAACAGAGGTAGAAGCAAGCCTTAGTGCATCCTAAGAAACTACAGGATGGAGCTTCTGGAGGGGACTAGGGCATTGGAAGCTTTCCAACATAGATCAGGTGCCATCTTCCTGGGTCTGGTGGTACACATCTATTATGCAAGTTACTTGAGAGTTCAAGATGGGAGGATCTTAACTTCAAAGCCTACCTGAGCTACATTGAGTTCAAAGCCAGCCTGGGCATCAAAGTGAGACCCCCCATGTCAAAAAGAAAGTAAAAACCAGAAGGTAGGGATACAGCTCAGCAGCAGGGCACTAACCTAGCATGCAGCAGGCCCTTGGTAGAAATCCTAGTACCTCAGTGACAATCATGCACGCGCACACACACACACACACACACACACACACACACACACACACACACACACACGGCATGAAATTAGAGGGGGAACTCTTTTTTGTGAAGGGAGAGGAGTAATGGTAGTGACAGAAGGACAGAGGATACTATGACAAAATATGAACAAGGTACAATGATACCTATTCATGGTAATGTTATAGGGAATCTTATTGTTATACACATAATAAAATTAATCTATGAAAGAGTGGGAAAAGAGACATCTGTTACAACAGACAGGTGCTCTTCTAAGGCCATGTTAGTGAGAGTCTTAGGTCTTATTCTCTGCCTGGAAGATTGGAAGTTTAAGTGTGGTATGGTCCAGCTGCATGTGTGTGCACACACATACACGTGTGAAGGTGTGTACATGCATATGTAGGGTTCTTTAGCTCATTTAATCTTCATGACAATGATTTTGGCCAAATGGTGTTATTTACTCAACTTAACAAAGAAAGGGAATGTGGTAGGGCCAGACAATGTGTTCAACCAAACCAGTGAGCTCCCACATCTGAATTCAAACTTCTGTCCCTTTGGCATCAAAGTACCCACTTCCTACTTTGTTTTTTTCACCTCCCAGTGGGGTCCTTTGGTTAGAATAATTTCTCTACCTCCTCATGTCTCCAGCTGCTGCCAGGGGTTTGGGCTGCACATGTAGCAGCAGCTATGCAGACATAGGACCGGTCACACCAGGAGCACAGGAGTATTGAACAAAAACATTCACAAACTCTCAGATGACAGATCTGGGGGCTCTGACTCGGGTATGTGTACAGAGCCTATGAATGTGCCACTGTAACCAGCTCCTGTGTTATTCTGATGTTTAACAAGAGCGGGAACCAAGGCCTTGCTTTAGCACAAGGGCCTTCTGGAATTGTTTCATTCATTTGCACATCCCTTATTTCGTTTACTCTGAGAGATGAACATGAAGCAACAGATGTGTGCCAGAAGCTGCTCTGGGCACCAAGGGATGCAGCAGTGAACAAACAGACTTAAGCCAGTAAGCAGCTGTGACTCAAAGCATGCTGACTTCAGGGTGTTTTCTTCTTGCATTCACTAGTATTCTACAGTCTCAGGCAGGAAAAAGACTCAGAGCATTTTTATAAAGAAACGGAAAAGATTAGGAAATTGAAAAGTGGTTAATGAGTGATGGTGTAGGAAGAGGCAGCCAATAGGTACTGTGTTTCTTTATTTCAATTTATAATTAGACAGTGGTAAGTATTTCACTTGTTAGTATTCTAGAAGCCACTGAATTGTCCAGTATGAAAGAGTGAATTATATCAGTAAAAACAGGTAAATAAAATTCTCTGGGCAAGAACAAAGGGAAACTGGGTGTGGTGGTGTGCTTACCTTTAATCCTAACATTCTGGAAGCAGAGGCATGTGGATCTCTGTGGGTTTGAGATCAGCCAGTTTTACAGAGTGAGTTGAAAGCCAGTTAAGAACACAAAGTGAGAACCTCTCTTCCCTCTCTCTCTCTCTCACTCTCTCTCTCTCTCTCTCTCACACACACACACACACACACACACACACAGAAGAGAGAGAGAGAGAGAGAGAGAGAGAGAGAGAGAGAGAGAGAGTTTGTAGAAACCAGCACAGTCCTGCCACTAGGGATGTAAATCATAACCACTGTGAAAAACCATTACACAGCTCTTTTAAAATCTGAAATTGGACTTACTAAATGAACCAATTGAGCTCCTCCTGTATACCCCAGAGAACTGAAGGCATATTTCCTTCTAGAATCTTGTACACAAATATTAATACATATTCATAATAGCCCCGAATTGAAAATTTCTTATACATCCCTTAGTGGGTAAATTATTAAATGACTATGTTTCATTTGTTCATAGAACACAGATCAAGAATTAAAAGAGCAAATTGTCACCTTACTCCACACTTGGGTGGACCACAAGGAAATTATCTTACATTTCAAAAATTGTTCATAAAGAACAAATCCTCTCTGTGTAATCTTCACAAAATAACCAAACTGAAGAAATGGTCCTGAATGGGTTAAGCAGTGTGGCTGTAGAGAGACTGCAGCCTGTGACAACACTGTTGAACATAGTGATCATGGTCGAAGCGAACAAAGGTATAGCTATGGCATAGTTGTAAATCATTACACACCCACAACACAAATCCAGAAGGGCATTTAGAACTGACTGATCAAATCTGAATATGGTTTGTCTAGGGCTATGATTGTGTTGACATGAATTGCAACTGTAAAAGTATCAGGAATGTAGGAGACTGGAAAACAGTACAGAGAACTTCATGAGACATTTCTCTCTGACTCTGTGGATCTGTAATTAGTCTAATATTAAAAAGGTAAAGTTAGTAAGGGAAAAAAATTCAATCGCTAGTCCAGTGTATTTAGAATTTTTCTCTTTGGTACTGGAAATGGGGCTCAGTCAGTAGTTTGCGTGACTAGAAGTACCAAGCCCTGTGTTCAATCTCTAGCACCAAAATAGCTGGGAATGGTTGAGCTCAATGTAATCCCAGCATTTGGGATGTGAGGTAGGAGAGTTCAAGGTTCCTGGGTCACAGAAGAGCTAATGGAAACTTGGAACAGTTACTATTTCCCAGCAGTAATGAAATCATCTACAATGTCCATGAAGGCCACATGGGAGTGAAATGTGGCTCTCCTCCCAGACAATCAGCATTAGCAGGAATGTAATGGGTCCTCTGAGAAGCTAGCTATGTCCAGCAGTGGTAAGGAGCCCTGTCCCCACTCAATGCCAGCACAGATGAGTGGAAGTCCTAAAACTCTACTCTAGGTGACAATAATGACAGGATGCCCTCTGCATCCCCCTGAGGAGCACTGTCAGAGAAGAACCGGTAGGAACCATAATTTTGATGAGATGCAGAATCTTAACATGTTATCCCAAATGGTCAAATGTTAGCAAAGTCACTAACTGTACAATCAATCAGAAAGATTGATTGGTACTGGAATGAAACACACGGGCCACCAACAGAATCCAGTTCTAAGGGACACATTCCATACTTCTCGGAAAGAAATGTAGAGGGGAGCCATATAGAAATGCCCTGTGAGGAACAGAGACCACGGTGGAGACAAATGAAGCTGCAGAAAGCAATAGAAACCTTAACAAAGAAATATCAGGTTAGAGGAAACAAAATGACATTTTTGTAACAAAATATTACAAACACTGAAGTAAAACCTGAATAAATTGGCTAAGCAGAGGAATCGGGGAGGTAAAGGTAAGAATCAATGAGACTGAGCACAAGTTATTAACCAACTTGAAATACAGACAGGAAGTAGATGGGAAAATGAACAGCATGTCAGGCCCATGTGGACAAAGCTCTCACCACCAGTGTCATCACTCTGGCATAAGGAATCAGGATGCAAAACCATCCCAAGACAGAATGATTGAAAACTCCCCAAATTTGGCAAACAGCTTATGCCTAAAAACTCAATAAACATAGTCAATTCCAACCAAGATAAATACATCTACAACAGAACATATCATAAGCAGTTTCTAAATTCCAAAGACAAGATACTCCTTAATGTGGCCAGCAAGAAATTACATGTATCATATTACTTACAGGGTAGAGATGATCAGGAAAAGAATATACTGCCTATCAGGAACTCAGAGGCCAGGAGAAAGTACTGTATTTTTAACTAGTTTTATTTTTTATTTATTTTGAGAATTACATGCAATATATTTTATTCTTATTCCTTCCCCTCCTTTACTACTTAACTTCATGTTATTTCTCTCTCTTAAGAGAGACAAACCAAAAACAGCAACTCCACCCCTAACACACATAACACACACACAAACACACACACACACAGACACACACACACACAGACACACACACACACACACACACACACACACACACACACACACACACACACACCAAATCAAAACAACAACAACAAAAGCAGCCTGGTGCCTGCCCTGGAGTGTGGTTGATACACCCAGTGTCACTCCACTGGAGGATACTGACTCTCTCACTCCTTACAGCCATCAATTGCACCTAGCTTGATACAATAAATATATGTAATTTGTAAAATCAATAATGTTTTTAATTATAGAGTGGAAGCCTGGGTCACATTTTGATAAACAAAGATAATTCATCATTTTATGAGCTGAAGAATGAAAATTAGATTGTCATATTACTTGATGCAGAAAAATCATTTGACAAAATACAATGCCCACGCATAAAAATGCACACTCCTGAGAAAACAGGAATACCAGGGATCCTCTAACTCGCATTTATAAGTGTTTGTAGTTAACATCAGATTTAATGGAAAAGGCCAGAATAACTTTTGCTGAGAGAAGGACAGCATAAAAAACACTTGCTCTACATGCTGGGGCCAGCACTTAATGTGTTGTAGTTCTCATTAGAGCAGGAAAAATGAGTTAAAAGGAATTTTTTATTTCCCAGAAGAGGGCATAGTTTTCCTCTGGGACTGTTGCTACAAACAGTGTGAGCTACCATGTGGGTGCTGGGAATGGAAGGTCCTTGTTCTTAACTACTGAACAATCTCAGACTAAATTGGAAAGTGATAAGCATCCCTACTAGTTTCACTTAAAACATTGTCAAGGGATTTACAGAAAGATGATTTGGGCAAGTTATAATGATAGCAGGCCTAAGTCAATTATGTTTATGTATACTTGCAACAAATACACGGAGAAAGCCATCAATGCAATAATACCATTTATAGTTGCAACAACATGATCAGTAATTTGGTAGAAATATGACAAAATAAGCTTTAACCTATGCTGTATGCACTTCTGGGTGTAAAGCCAGGAACCACACCATTAAGGGGAATTGACTCTCCCTTCCTCAGAAGCCATCACCTGTCCACAGGTCTGTAATTATGAGTAAAGGCTGGTGAACCCCTTCCCACTCTGTGCTAGGAGGTTGCCTGGCTTGGCCTTGTGCAGTGTTACTGTCGTGTACAGAGGAAGAGATAAGACATAGAGAATATGAAGTGGGTAGGAGAAGGAGTTGGGCATATTTGCAAGGAGGTGGAGTTCATATGATCAAAATACATTGCATGAAATTCTCAAAACTTTAATAAATTTACATACAATTTATATGTTAAAAACCACAAAACAACAATGAAAGGAAAAAGGTCCAAACAAGTGGAGAGATAGTTGGTGCCTGTGTAGCAGAAGATTCAAAGAGGTAAAGACTTTTTATATTCACCAGATTGATATAAGGGCTTAATGCAGTTTCTATGAAAATCCAAGCAAGAGATTTTAGATAGATGGAAAGATTCTTTAAAATTTATTTGGGGGCTGCAGAGAAGGGTCAGTGGTTAAGAACACTGACTACTCTTTCAGAGGACTTGGTTCCATTCCCAGCACCCACATGGCAGCTCACAACTGTTTGTAGCTCCAGTTCTAGGGGAATCTGATGTCCTCTTCTGGCCTCCCTAAGCACTGCATACTCAAGGTACATAGACATATGTGCAGGCTAAACACCCATACACAGAAAACAAAAATAAAATGTATATGCAAAGTCAAGGAAATTGGAACATCTAAATCATTCTGAAAATGAAAATCAAATGGGAGGGAACCTGTGTCCAATGAGGGCATTTATTGTATAAAATAACATTAGTCAAGTCTGTGTGGTATTGACAAAGGAACAGAAGCATAATTCAGTGGAACAGAGTAGCTCACAAACAGCTCCACACAAATGAGATCAGTTTATTTATTTATCTTTTTGACAAAAAGATGAATTAATTCAATGGAAGGAGGATAGCTCTTTTGACACAGGTTCCAGAACAGTCAGAAAATAAACTAAAAGGAAAATTGACTAAATCTTTACTTTACACAAAGTTAGCTTTAAATGAGTCACCTACTTGAATGTATAGTATGAAACTGGAAAATGTTTTTTTTTTTTTGAAATAGCATAGGACTTTCTGAATATAGAATTTAGTGAAGTTCTCTTCTTAGTCATGATGCAAAATATGTAGTTCATTAAAAAAACAAACCAACCCACTAGACTTCATTCACCAAAGTAAAAAAAGAACCTCTCAATAAACAAAGCTATACACTGGGATGAAATATTTATGAATGATAAATACATAACCAGGAACTAGTAGCTAAGGTATATTTTTAAATTTACCAAATGCAACAGTAATTTAAGAGTGCTATTAGCACATGAGGGAGAGGCAAGGTAGATATTCTGATGAGCAGATGGAAACCATGGCAAACAAACACAGGGGAAGGTGCCTGATGCCACAGCTGCATTAGTATACGTTCCTGTTGCTGTCATAGAACACCCACAAGAAGCGACTATCTTGGCTCCTCTGTTAGCAGACAGAGGAGGTTAGCAGACAGAGGAGGAAAGCATGCATGTGGTGGCAGCACCTTCTTCCTGTGGCAGTAGGGGGCTGCTTGATCACATCTTGGTGGATTAGAAAGCAGGGAAAGGGGGATGCTAGTGTGCTCAGCTGGCTCTTAGTTGGGATCCTGTCTTGTGGGATGGTGCAGCCCACATTCAGGGCAGGTCTTTTACCTCTTATTAATCTCTCTGGTAAATTCCTTACAGGTTTATTCATCAATGCCTCAAGGCTTCTCCTCATCCAGTCATACTGTCAATCAAAATTAACCATCATATTGGGCTTCTGGAAAGAACAAATTAAGAATGTAATGAGTTATCACTACATGCCTATTAAAACAGCCAATATTTAAGAGAGTAAGCACAAACTCAAGGGGAGGGTGTGAATAAACAGACCTATCCACATATTGTTGGTAAGGATGTGAAATTGCCCAGCTACTTTGATAAGCAAGTTTTATATTTAAAAGCTAAATATATTTACCATACAATCAGCAATTGTATTCCTAGCTATTATTTAGAAAAAGTGAGAAGTTATATGTAAACACAAAGCTATTCATGGATGTTTGTAGCAACTGTATTATAGTAATTAAAACTTAGGAACAAATAAAACGTCCCTCTACACAAGCATAGGTAAATAAACTGTGGTGATACATTATAAAGACTACCTTACAACAATGAAAACAAATTGTCTGTGGATCTAGTCTATAACTGTGGTGAATCTCAAGGGCATCATACTGAATGGGAAAGAACAATATCAAAAGGCCACATACTCTATTAGTGACATATCCCTTACTATAACAAAACATCTGAAATTGTAAATTTATAAAGGGTTATTTTACAGATTATTACTTTAACTATGTAAAGCTATGTTACTTTTTCTGCTGCCTTTGTTAATGATATAAAGATATGTTACATTTGTTTTGCTGCATTGGTTTAATTATGAAAAGATGTTTTACTGTTTCACCTTGCCTGCCTAAGGCACCTGATTGGTCTAATAGCTAGGCAGAGAAAAGATAGGGTAGGGATGGCAGATAGAGAGAGATAGAGAAAATAAGTAGGAGAAATCTAGACTAAAGAGAAAAGAGAAGAGGAGAGGAGAGGAGAGAAGGAAGGAGGAGGAGAAGGAGATGATGCCTGGAGCCAGCCAGGCAACATGTAGGCAGCCAGCAGACACAGAATAGGAAATACAGAAAGAAAAGGTAAAAAGCCCTGAGGCAAAATGTAGATGAAGTGAAACACGCTAATTTAAGTTAAAGAAAAAGAAAGCTTGCCAGAAATGAGCATAAGCTAAGGCCACACATTCATAACTAACAATAAGTCTCCGTGTCATGATTTGGGAGCTGGTTTGTGGCCCCAAAGAAAAAGTATGGTATAGGATCACTTTGGCTATAGGTTTGGAGGTTCAAGTCCATGATCTGTTCATCCCATTGGGCCTCTGTGGAGGATGCTCATGGCAGGGAGCACATGATAAAGTGAAACCAGTCACCTCCACACAAGCCAAGGAACAAAGGGGGAAAGGAGAAGACGGGGATCCAGTTCTCCCTCCAAAGGGAGGGCATGCTTGCAATTACCTATAGATGTCCCAGGAGGTCTTTCCTCTTAAAGATTCCACTACCTCTCAGTACTACTACCCTGGGGAACAAGCATTTATGTAAAGCCCTTTGGGGATATTCCAGATCAAAACCATACAAATGCTCTGTTATTCCATTATAACATCATCAAACTGAAAATGGATTAATTTTCATCTGTCATTAGAATTCTTGTAGAGATAGAGGTGGTGGCAGTGGTGGTGTTGGAAGTTATGGCCACAGAGAAGCATGGGGGAGGGGTTGTCATAGGGATGGAATAGTTCCTGATCTTGATTCTGATGGATGCAGGAATCTACACACAGGAGATTGCAACAGTGTCAAGTTGCTGTTCAGGTACTGCATACCATTAAAGCAGGATGGTGCGAAGAAAAATGGATGAAAGGTTTAAGGACTTCTTTGTAACTTCTGTGACCTTTTATGAATTTAATAATCATTTTGAAATAAATAAAACTCAGTCAATAGAGTACTGGATACTAGAGATGTGTGTGAAAATAACACAATCACTATTTTTACTGAGTATCTGTTATCTTCACTGATGATGAGTTCTGCCAGGGCGACCCCTTAAGATGCCAGGTGTTGATGAAGATGTCCTCAACTGTCAACCATTTTGAAGTTCAGAGCAAGTCTCATGATGAGCTGCCATTATATTGAATTTGGAAGTGTTTTTCAAATAAACCTAATAGTCTCAGGAAAAGAGGATTAATGGATAGGGGATGGTTCTGTGGATAAAAGTGCTTCCTGGGCGGATGTGAGAATCTGAGTTGGAATCACCAGCACTCACATAAAATCTTTGGAAGCCATACAAGCCTTTAACCCCTCACTGGGTGGTGGGGGAGTCAGGATCAGAGATGGTGGATCTTGAGAGCTTTCTGACCATCAAGCTGAGCTTAAGTGCATAGTTTCAGGTTCATTGAGAGACCTCAAGGCAATAAAATGAAGAGTGGTGGAGGAAAACCTGTGGCATCCTTCTCTGGCCATCATATATGTATATAGGGGTGAAATATCCTACAATACACATAATCACATACACAGACACAGACAGACAGACAGACAGACAGACACACACACACACACACACACACACACACACACACATACACACCCTCTCACACACCACATATAAAGGAAAAGAGGATTCATTTGTAATAAAGAACCAGAATGAAAAGCACAATTCCTAAATGGAGAAGGGGTTCCATATTAACCACATGCCCTGGAGTGAGGAATGTTGTAAGAGACCAAAACACATATGAACACAAAAGAATTAAAGGCTTCTGACCATCCTTCTGCTTCAGCAGCTCCCTCCCTACCCTCACACTCCACACAGACCATGAACAATTATTTGAACAGGCTATATTCTTTCTTGTATCATCTGAAGGAGATTGGGGTGGATGAGGTGCTTCATACTGTTGGGGACGTCCTTCTGTGTTTATGTTTGTCTTATTGCTTGATAAATAAAGTACTGTTGGCCAATAGGAAAACAAGATAGGTGGGAGTAGGAGTCAAGGAGGATTCTGGGAAAGGTGGGAGGAAGCACAGAGTCACCATCTGATCCAGGAAGACAGGATCCTTGCCTCTGGCATCTGATAAGATAAGTCTTATAAAATATATAGATTTATGATAATTAAGACTGAGCTAGCAGATGAGAAATCCTAGTCATTGGCCAAACAGCATTTGTATCTAATATAAGTCTCTCTGTGTTACTTTTGACCTCAACGTGGCAGCGGGCAGAACTCGGGTGGCCTGGCAGAAAGCACCCACATGGCAGCAGGGCTCGGGCAGCTTGGCTGAAAGACTTATTGTTATATCATACCCTCTTCATAAGATCTCAAACAACTTTCTTTTAAATCCCAAGTTCTTGCTGAACTAAGATTCTATAGAAGATCTCTTTTTTTTCCCTGTCTGTCCTAAGGCTGATACTTAGAAAATACTTTCTGGGCATTCATGATAATAAGCTAATAATACTTTCTCCTTTCAATGGAAAGATAGATTTACCTGGGCACTTCAGAATATCCTACTTACTCCAAACCAGTGCTACAGGAGAAACAGAGTTTGTATGCTAGCATCTTACAGTTTCTATTGCTGTGAAGAGACACCATGATCATGGCAACTCTTAAAAAGAAAAACTTTTAAGTGGGGCTGTCTTACAGTTTCAGAGGTTTAGTCCATTATCATCAATGTTGGAAGCATGGCAGCGCTCAGGCAGATATTGTTCTGAAGAAGGAGCTGAGAGTTCTACAGCTTGACCCATAGGCAGCAGAAGGAAGAAGGAAACTGTTTACCACACTGGGTGTAGCTTGATCATATGAGACCTCAACATCTTCCCCACAGTGACACACTTCCTCCCACAAGGCCATTCCTCATAATAGTGCCACTCTCTATGGGCCAAACATTCAAACACACAAGTCTATGGAAGCCATTCCTATTCAAGTCACCACACCAACCATGCCCTGAATTTGAAAAGTTACCAGTGGCACAATAATAAAGGCCTTGTTTCTGGAGGTACATGAACTCCCTCAGCAGATACAATCTAAGATTCCTACTCTTAGCAAGGTGAGACTCGGTGGCTCACTCAAAAGTCTGGCAGAATTGAATACTATTACCAGGGCCCACCAGCTGTGATGGGTTGACTGTGAAGCCATCTTAGTCAGGGTTACTATTGCTGTGATGAAAACCATGGCCAAAAAGCAAGTTGGGGAGAAAATGGTTTATTTGTCTTATACTTCCACAGCACTGTTCATCATCGAAGGAAGTCAGGACAGGAACACAAACAGGGAAGTAACCTGGAGGAAGGAGCTGATGCAGAGGCCATGGAGAGGCACTACTTACTGGCTTGTTTCCCATGGCTTGCTCAGCCTGCTTTCTTGTAGAATCTAGGACCATTAGCCCAGGGATGGCACCACACACAATGGGCTGCCCCTTCTACCATTGATCACAAATTAGGAAAATGCCCATACAGCCCCATCTCATGGAAGCGTTTTCTCAATTGAGGCTCCCTCCTCTCAGATGACTTTAGTGTGTATCAAGTTGACTCAAAACTGTCCAGCATAGATGCCAACACTCTAAAACTCATGCTGCCAAAGCAGAACTGGTGCCTGTGTTAGAGGAATTACCTTACTTTTTCAGGCAGCTGAGAGAGCTGAGAAGGAATATACAAGTTACAATTTGGTCATTATTTTCTGATTTCTCTTCTCCTACAGTTGCTTCTGGAGGGAAAGCATGTTTATACTGTTGACCACACTTTCTGACTGTAACTGATTTGATGATGGTAGATTACAAGATCCAACCCTTGACCAGATAAATTTAAACAAAGTCTCTTTGGAGAAAATGGTGAAAGGCACAAAGAGCACAGTCAGATGGTCTTGCTGACCATAGCGCAGGAAGTGAAAGGCCATATAGCATCACTTTAAAGCTGGGCGCTTCCAATTCAAAACCAAGACAGAAGGCTCAGTAGGAATTGAAACAGAGTTAATAACAAATTAATTCACAAATTAAATTGGGGTTTGCTGGTTCAGACAACTGCAAGTCTCGGGATCATGTGGGTATTAGTTGGGGCAAGAGTTTAAATGCTGCCATCCAGCCTATTTCTACATTTATTGTTGAGCTCAGTGCAATTACTCAGGCTCAATTTGTTCTCAAATAGGATTTCTCTTAGCAATGACAATATGAGTCCAGTGCCCCCTAAATCTACATTTCACACCGAGAAGCCTAGCAGGAGAAGGGCGTCCCTCTTAAAATTGCCTTTCAGAAGCTCAGTGCATGTTACTGGTTGTGATTTGAACACTATCCAAACCCTTAGCTGGCCACCATGAGGTGATGAGCTGATGTGGTATGTTTTGGTGGTAAGTTTCATCCACAGCGCTGGTCAGCGGGACTCTACCCAAAATCTGTGACTCATGAACGGGAAGAGGATCCTCAATGCCTACAAGAAGGATGCATACATTTGGGGTAGTCCACAAGACCACTGATAGGAGGAGGGCAGCTGAATGCAGAGAGGGAAATGAAACCACTCCCTAAGAGAAATCAGAGACAGAAGATTACAGTTACACAAAGAGAGACAGTGAGAAGGAGACAAAAGGAAGGAAAGAGACCCCTTAGTTCCTTATTTACTTCATATACTTCCCTTAGTTCATCCTATTACAAAATGCTACAGGCTGGGTGTCTTGTAAACAGCTACAGTTGGCTTTCACACTGAAGGCCCAAAGTCCAAGCTCAAAGTGTGGCCATACTTACTTCCTGGTTCATAGATGCCACTTTTTGCTATATTCTCACAAGGGAGAAGTGAGGTCTCTGGGATCTCTTTATAAGTGCATTAATTCTACCCACGAGGGCTCCATCCTCATGACTGTGCCTCATAATTATCTCCCAAAGACCTGTATCTTGATGTTGTATAGTGGTGTTTAGCTGTCAATCCATACATTTTCAGGTGCATGAACACTGGACATGCAGCACATTCTCAGCCTTGGAAGACCTTCATTGATTTGCATCACAGTGGAGTATTTTGGAAGGTTCCTGGGATGCAAGCCATAGCCTCACATGTGCTAACCACATGCAGTATCACTGACCTACACCCTTGTCCCCTCATCCCAGTGGCTTTTTGTTTCTTACAACCCACAACCCCTAAAAATTAGCCTGAGAAGCTCCCAGTCCCTTTTGGAAGGACTGAAAATGGCTAGACTGATTCTACAGAGAGGTGGACCCATTTGTGTCTCCATGCTCTTGATAGATGAATTGGGAGCTCCCTCGATTTCAGCATTAATTTCTCCAGCAGCAATTGTCTCCCCAGTTACTAAGTACTGTTAGTCCTAATTAACCAGTTTGCAGGCAATTTTTCAACCTATCAAGTAGTGAAATAAAATAATGAGCTCAGCTGAAGAGGACAGACAAGGCGGGGATTCACAGGGGAGCCCACGTTTTATTACCGATTCTGCTCAGAGCTGAGCGGCAGAGGGCTCCTTCCTTTTAAATCTTTCCCCATTCTTTTTTTTTTTCAGTTCCATCCTCATCATACCTTGAAGTCAGAAGAATCCTGTCAGTATATTAAGATGAAAGATGCTTCCGAGTGTCCCTTATGAATGAGCTGGATTTAATTCTTGATCACACCCAGTTAATTTGAATACTTTAATGATCCTGTCCACAGGGAAAGGAAACCAGATGAATGTGTCATGCCCACCTCATTTGGTAACATCTCTAAGGAATTTCTCTATCAGATAACTAAATATTCAGACCCTATTCATTTATTTCCTCAATGGGAGAACTTTTTGACACTATTCTTTTTTTTTTTTTTTTTCTGGTGGTTTCAGTCAGTGGCAAGTGGGTGGAGATATTAAGAAGACACACCTGTTAGGATTTCCAAACTCCTCTGTCCTCCATAATGTGCCCTTATCTTTCCTCAATTCCCTCATGAATATCATAAGCAGTTTCTCAATAAATACTTATTAATGAAGTATGCTGCCTCATCTTGCTGGACCCTGGAGAAACTTTTCTCCTCAAATGCTAGGTCCAAATTTGGCTTTACCATGTTTGGGCCCTGCTTTCCCTTCAGCTGAACTGAGGCTGGCTGCCCTTTCCACAAGGTTGAAAAATTTGTGAGGGTTAGGAAAATAGGGAGAGTGTGCTAAGGCATAAAATATTGTTTCCTCATGACCTTCAGACTCCAGTCAAGTGGCTGATAGATCTGCCAGGCTCATCTTTGTCTGGACTTTGCTGGGTGCTCATGGCTGACTGAGCCTCTTCCCTCCCCTTCCCTCAGGGATCTGCCTTCTTTCATAGTAGAAAAGCTGACTATTAGACATTGTCCCATTCCTAGAGCTGTCTGAGAAGCTCTCTCCCAGTGAAATGCTTCAGTGCTTCCCCAAGTCCAGTATCCTTCCCTGGCACCAAGAAGTTTTGCTTTGGTCCAAAGCCTTGCGCTCAGAGTGAGGATTTGGCAGAGCAGAGCAGGCTTATCACTGGACCCTTGTCAGGAATGCAGATGCCCAGGTCAACCCCACAAAGAGCAAAGGCATGAGTGGACAAGTTCTCCAGAAGATGCTGACACTCACTACAGCTTGAGGACCAGTGGCACAAAGAAGACACACCAGCCAGTGTGAGTGGGGCAGAAGATGATGCTCTGCGAAGGTGGTGGGTGGTAGACACAGGCCTGGAAAGAGTGCTGTATCTACAGGCATCCCCCAGACTATTTAAGAAACGGTGTGGGAATCAAGCAGCTCTGGGCCCCAAACCTCACCCTTCTGGTTCATATGTACATCTGTGCTTCGCTCATGGCTGAGATCTTATAAACCTGGATATTAAGAAGCTGGAATTTATGGCTCAAGTAACATATCGTGTGAGTTTTGCTTATCTACTTGGAAAACTGGAAGAGTTCATGTGAAATTTTGGATTTGCTGATACCCTTTAAAAATCACATTATCCCCTAAGTCTCACCCAGCTTCAGTTGGCCCTCCACGCTGGCTTTCCTGCTTGGGTGGAGCCCACATTCTCTGTATCCCAGCTTCTGTGGTTAGAACCTTTGGATTTCCCATGTCTGGCCCTGCGTTCTCTTCAGCTGAGGGGAGGCTGGCTGCCCTTTCCACAGGGAGCATGGTTGGAATGTGTGAGCGCTAGGAAAACAAGAAACAAGCACTGGTGCATAAAGCCTGTTTCCTTGTGATCCTCAGCCTCAAGGGCGGCTGAGAGATCTGCCACACTCGTCTTCTCATGGACTTTCCTGGACACTAATGGCAGACTAAGCCCCTTCCCTCCCCAAGTCTACTATAGAGGACACATAGATCCTTTGTTGAAATGCAGAGCCTCACTGCTGCCCCAGTTAATGCAGCATGGGCACGTTGCACTGTACTGTAACCAGAGATTAGCAACCAACATCTGGAACATGTGGCTCAGGTCTGCCACCAATGTTTGTTATGAATCTAATGTTCTTACTGTACACATGAAGTTTTCTGCTCTTAAATAAACATTATGGTTTAATCACCCAAACAAAGGACTATTATAGCCCTGCCCCACTCCTTAGCATCTAATCACCAAATTATGACAACTTTTGATTGTGTTAAATTCTTCAATTAAAAAATTGTCTGAGTTGCTGACAAGTTTCACAAACAAACAAATAAATAAACACAGTTAAGCTTTGGGATAGGACAGAATTTCCAAATAGCACTAACATACTTCTGTTTTTATACGATATCATTAAGTGAAGTATCATTTTCTGCATTAGTGACTATAAAATCAAAATATTGGTCAGTGTTAAAGAAGCTCTACGTCCTTCAGTATCAAATTTTCAGCCAATATTGAGTTCATTGTGTAAAAGTATATGCACCCATCTCATTAGCATACAAATTTCTTTTCATTTTTCATAAATGGTAAAATTATATTTATGCCAAATAGATGTTTTAAAATGAATTTAAATTACTTCTTATTAGTTTATATCTGATTTGTATACCTAATTTCTGTATCTATATGCCTAGGAGAAACAGGGTCAGATGTGGAAAGTTAAGAAGATTAGATTCAGTTCTCATGACTCCCTGTTGTCTTCCAAACAGAGGATGTTTGTCAAATGCTCTTTGAGCTGTCCTGTTGGAAAAGATGCTGACTAAGGAGGGTCAGGGGTCAAGAAAAATGCTAAGAGATAATTGCTTTTTTTAATTAGCACGCATTACCTGTGCAAATAACTAGTGCTTCTTGCGTGTGCTCTATACAGGTAGGGAATGCACCTTGCTCACATTTACTCATCACCCTCATGCCCCTTCCTCTTTCCAGCTGTGCTCATCCCTTCCCAGACAGTCCCCCTTCCACTCTTAGCCTCTCCCAGCCATTAAGATGTAGACTCTGCATGTGATATTTGTCTTTCTGAATCTTGCTTATTCTGCTTAACAGGAATAAACCAGGTCCTTGGCAGGACAGAGGATGGGCGTCTTTGTAGACATGAAGTGTGAATAGAAGTGTCTGCCTGAAATATCATTGAAAACATACAACTTAAGAAGATTGGACATTGCCTGGCAGACTCAGTGAGCCCCACCCTGCTTCCATCAAGACCCTGGGGCTCCCAGTCTCCGAGGTGGAGTAGCTTCTTGTTTGCTGGATCCTGAAAGACAAGGCTTGTCTAGATGGATAGTGTTGTGCTGTCAGTGGAAGCAAGCTGGAGTTTCTCACTGCTGTGAGTTCTTTTGCACAGAGGATGTAGCAATGAGAAAAGCTACTCTGTTTAAATATGCATGGATGTGAGGGAAGCCAACGCACAGCTCAGACATAGCAGGTATAGAGTTGGCCAAGAGCCACAACTCTAAGATGGTTTTTCTGCTGTTGCTTCTTGCATTGCTGGTAATGGAGCCCCGGGTACTGTCCCTAATCTGTGTAAGATGTGATTTATACCTCTGTTCCAGATAAATTTGACGTATGGAAATGTAAAAAAAAAAAAAAGAAGCAGACATCTAACTTACAATACCCAAATCATATCTTTGACAATATCATAGTGGTCCATAGTCTCCTCCATTTGAAATCTTCATGTCATGGTTCTCATCATCTCTTCATTAGGTCTCAGTGTCCTATATTCTAAAAGTTTGGATTTTCCATCTTGGCTCTGATATCACATCCCATTCTAATGAAACACCTGAGAAACAGATGCCGGATTCTGAGGAGGAGGCTGAAATAAGTGTTTGCTGTGGGAACTAGCTGAGATACTAGATATGGGAACATGGATGACCATTCTTTTGCTGTGAGATCGTGTATTATACACAACTGGAGGAAGTCTCCATATTGGTTTAGAGAGAGGGGGAGGGATGAGGAAAAGAGGATCAGAAAACTGAATGGTTGAGCACCCAGGCATACTTCTTGGATCTTAGAAAAATTTAGATTTTTTTGTGGTGGGAAAAGGTACATCTGTGGCTATGGGGGTTCAGCTGTTCTTGCATCCCTCACCCAAGAGCTGAGCTTGATATGATGGGGACCAGGAGGTCAGATGGTACTCCAGGAGACAGGCCACTGGACTTAGGTTGTGAGAAAAGCTCCCTCTGCTCAGAAGTACTGCCACAGACACAGGGGGACTTCCTCCCCAGACAGCTTCAAATCTACCCCCTTTTTGTTTCTATTCTCTTTCTTAAGTTAGTGGAGTAAACTGATAATTAAGCAATTAAACATCAAAGAGAGGCTCTGGCAGCCTTGGAACTTGTTCAGAAAACCAGTAAGGAAACTACTGTGGAGAAAAAGTCTGGCCAATCTTAGGACTCCTTGCAGAGTGTGCTCAGGTCCCAGGAGGCCGAGACTCTGGGTGGCCCAGCACAGATGTCAGGGTTGCTCTAGTGTGGCAGTATGAACAGTTCCTAGCTGCCCCCAGACCTTCTTAGGACTTGCTTTGCTAGAGCCAGTATCTCCACATTTGCAAGAATGTGCTTATGTAGAGACAGGGTGATTGTGAACGTGTGTGTGTGTGTGTGTGTGTGTGTGTGTGTGTGTGTGTGTGTGTGTCAGGGGCAGGGGGTGTTCAACTTGTACTGTGCTGGTAGGTTCCAAAATCTCTTCCTTCTGTGTCACTTGTCAAAGTACTGAGATCATAGAAGCTTCAAGTGATGGAATCATAAAAAAAAAAAACATTAAAATTCTGAATCAAACGTCTGCTTGTCAGAAACATTCTGTGGACAGAGAATACCGTAGTGTGTGAAACAAACATGTATCCTTGTCACAGAAAGTTTATGTTCTAGTCAGATGTTATACATAATCACAACTTAATAGATAAAGTAGACAGGGATGTAGGTGATAGAGGGTGTGATGCTTAATAGGGGCTATGAGGAAACTGTGGTGTTATGGGAAGGAGGCTCCTGAAGGTTCCCACACGCCCCAATCCTCCAACAAAGCCCCTCTCAGCCCCCTTCCCACTGTCTGAAGTTTCTGTTTCCTGATTTACTCCCTCCTGTGTCTCTTCAGCATACCTTTTACCTTTTACCTATGACAACCTGCTCACCTGCTCACAACCCCAATATGAACCTATGTATTGAATGGGATAGGAGTGGAATAAGAAGTGGGGAGTGGGCAGGGTGGGATGGGACAGCTCCCCACAGCACCACCCAGGAAGCATGGAGAAATCTGGGCAGCTTGTTGCCACAGGTGAGATATTTGTTAAGTGAGTACTGAAAGACAGCCAGGTAAAAAATCATGCTTTTTGATGTTGGCGGCCAATCAAAAAGGATTTTAAACATTAACGGACCAAATAAAACATGTATACAGGCCAAATTTGGACCTCTAGGGCCACTAGCTTACTAGTTAAGGGTGGAACATAAAATATAATCTCTTTGTTGAAGCCTCTTCCTTTCTGTGCAGATTTAACCTCTGAACTGCCCTGCCTTGGCTCACCACCTCTCCTAACATAAAGATTCTGGGAGGCCAGCCAATTCTTAGTTACCAGATCCATTACTTCCAGAACACTGGGCTGTTTTTTCCTTCCTGTGCAATGGTAAATTCCTATTCCTACCAGACCCAGCTCAAAGTGACTTTCCTTGAGACGTTTTCCTTTCCCTTCCACACAGAGACGAATCCCACCTTCCCCAGAAGCTTAACAGGCCTGGGCGGATGTGTTTGCCCTCAGACACTGCATGTTACACAGTAAATCTTAAACAAGTCTGGCTTCTGCACTGACTTGGGACCCTCCTGGATCAGAAATAAGGGTTTGCCTTTCTGTGTTTTAAATCCCTCATTGGACATCCCAAAATGTGCTCGGTACCTGGATGGGAGGACAGCCTAGCACAGACTAGGTGAGCAGGCTCCAGAAACTGGACTGAAGTCCTAGCTCTCCTATTCACATGTCCTCGGCTAAGTGTCTGCATCTGTAGAATAGGGTGACATCACAAGAACTATGCCTGTGGAAGGGTATATGTGATTGTTTAGGACAGAGTTTTATCATGTATCCCAGGTTGGTCTTGTACTCATTCTGTATCCTAGGCTGGTCTTGAGTTTGTGGTCATGTTCCTGTCTCAGCCTCCTGAGTGCTGAGATTACAGGTGTGTTGCATCATACCTGGCCCTGTGAAATGCTTCTGATGACCAAAATTAATTAACTAATTAATTCTCAGACTAAAGGAGAAAACCCATTTCAAGTGTAGACACAACATCTTAGTTTTCCATAAGGAGTGGCCTTATACCGAAAGTGAATACAGTATGGATCTCAAGGCCCAGGTACAAAGTGATGTGGAACGGGAGTTCCTCAGACTGGTCTGCCCTTCTCTTTACCACAGACCCACTCTTCTTTCCTCTCTAACACAGTTCTTTCAGGAACTTTATACAACACTCTTGTAAAATCTGAAATTCTTTGTTCCATTCAGTAGCCATAAAGACACAAGCCTATAAACTCTGAAAGCTAATCTCTTATTTTATCTTCACAACAGTTTGCTGAAATACTGCAGGTTCTAACAGTTGTCAGATGAGATGTCAGAGGCCCAGCGATTGCACGTGGTAGCTTTTTCCTGCTGCTCAGTAGAGCAGGCGAAGGAGCTGAGTCCAGGATGCCCTTTCACCTTCCCCCCTGCCATTCACAAGTGTTAGGTGGACCTTTCCCCTCACACTTATGCTGTTGTGTGGAGCTCTGAACTCGGCTTCACTGAGCCATGATGTGGATTCTTAGAAGAACATTACATATTTGCAAGCGTGAGTCACTAGGAGATCAGACTTGCTGCACTGAGAGAGTGTTAGCTTCCCATGGATATTGTAGAGCTGTACCCCAAACCTAACCATGTTTGCAAGTGTGAGTCACTAGAAGAGCAGCCTTGTTACTTGAAAAACATATTATTACCACAGAGACACTAATGTTGTTCCCCAGGTTGTAGCTACATTAACAGAAGTTTGCTCCTCCCAGTTCAGGAAAGTGGGAGTCCAAGTTAAAGGCAGGACAAACTCCTGCTGTGGGCTCTAAGGAAGAATACTTTCCATGCCTCCTGTCCCTGGCTTTGGTGGCTATTGGGATCCTTGCCCACCTAGGTTGCAGGACGATCACCTCTGACTCTAATTCAGCCTTCACAGATTCCTCTAGATATTGTATTCTCTTATTTCCTAAGGCCACTTGTCATTATGAATTTAGTGCCATCCTAACCCAATGTGATCTTTCTTGAAGTTCCTTGGTGTAATTACATTTTCAAAGATCCTTCCTCCAATTTTGTCTTTACAATACATTAGTCAGTTCTAGAGGGACTTATTCTTCTCCCCTTCTTGCTGCCTGCTTTTCTTCCCTTTCCTTCTTTCTCTTCCCTCCCCTCCCCTCCATACCCCTCCCCTTCCCTTCCTTCCCCTTTTGTTCACTTCCCTCTTCCTCCCTCTGACTTCCCTCTCCCTTTCTTCCCTTGCTCCCGTCTTCATTCCTTTTCTTTCTCCCTTCTCTTCCCTTCTTTCCCTCCCCACACCCATCTTTCTCCTTTCTCTCTTCTCTTCCCTTTCTTTCTTAAGAAACTACCCTTTAACCAACCACAGAGAACTTCACAGAATACCTGCTTACCCTTGGAGAGAGAGGAGGACACCTCTGCTGGTCTGGATGTTTAAGACTGTGTGCAGAAAGATCTTGTAGCGGTCTCTTGTGACACATCACTGCTCAGCCCCAAACAATGCTTATCTTGCATAGCAGTTTCTGCGCAGAGGAAGGCAATCCACCCTGGACTCTGGACATCTAGAACTGCAGAATCTAAAACGAGACCACAACTGTGGAAGTACCTCAGCAGTGATCAGAGGAGGTGGGTGCTGGTCCCCCTATGCCTGAGAATGGTGTGTGCTGACAGATGGAAGAGGCTGAGAATGGGCCTGCTCTTCATGACCATACCTAGAACTCATCCCATTTTTATGAGTGAGAGTGATCTCACTTCACTGGAGTATGAGTGACAGCACCAGTCCTGTGTAATGAGTCTTCAGGGGTCTCAGATGGCTCCTCTCCACTGAGCACAGATCTGCTGATTACTTGAGAAGTTAGGTTATGCATCGGTCAAAACCCAGGCTTAGAATCAGGATAGCAGCTCTGCTCCTGATGGGGTGGCTGTGGACAGCCTACTCACTGTTCTTCTGATCCTTCTCCTGGTGCACAATAGTGCAAAGAACAACAGAATTCACTGAGCAGGACTGTGGCCATAATTCATAGAATAGATTGGTCTCAGCAGTGTCCCTCACAGAAATGCTTGATGTGTTTGAGCTGGGCTGGTTTTAATTTCTTCCCTATTTCTTGGGAAGAACTCTCTCCTGTGATACTGTTAGTGGCCATCTTTCCCTCCCTTCTGAGAGACCTGGTCTGCTTTCCTCATCCTCATAGAACTCAGTCCTAGAATGTGGGCATTAGGAGATAAGTCTGCTTCCGCTATTTATTTAGGAAGTGTCTTTCTGTAACAATGTTGTGTTTATCTACAGTCTTCATTTTAAAAAATAATGAGTGCATTTTAAAACAATACCTGTTCATTGTAAGTCATCCAAATAGCACAAAAGTGAGATGAAGGAGGTTGACCAAATTACCTAAAAATGTTAGAACTTAAAAGTTTTTCCATTGCCACAAAAATCCTGCATGCCACTAGAAAGCATGTTAGCATGTTGCTATGGTTAGAATAGGGATGTCCAGGCTGATGTTTTAATTACCTGGTCCTCAGTCAGTAATGTTGTTCTGAGGGGCTGTGGAACATTTGGGGCATGGGATGTAGGTCATGGGGTGGACCTTTGGAGGTTCCACTGCCTCTATTTCTGCTCCAGCTCTCTGCTTCATGTTTGTGTCATGTAAAGAAATGGTAGCTGCATGTCATCCTACCGTGATGACCAGAGCCCTCTGAAACTGTGAGCCAAAACAATTCTTTTCACCTTCAGGTTTTTTCTGTCAGGTGTTTTGTCACAGTGATGAGAAAAGAGACTACCACACGAGTCCCTTAGGAAGACAGACAAAAGGAGGTAGTGAGGCAAATATAGTTATAAACTCGATATTTTAATAAAAGCTATTCAGTTGAATTATCCTGATTTAAATGAAGAAAAAGCAATTGAAAGTAAACTGAAGAATTTGTTAAAATGTAATTTTTCACTATAAAAATGTATCATTTCTCATCAGAGCCTTATAAAAGTGAAGAGTAAAATCACTGGCAGAAGTGGTGTCCATTTCTTCTTTAACTCTATATTTTAATCTTGAGCACTATAAAAGCCTCCTGATGAAGGGCGGGGATACATGAGCACTCATATATCTAACTCGATGTCTCAGGATCTCTTGATTTGTTAATTATGTCTTTATTTGAACTTCATTGTCATTTATCTTATGCTGTTCTTGAAATGCTGGTGTCCCAGCAACTGAGTAGACACGGTGTTAAGAAGGGTGTCCACCAAAGTTCAGCATTCTTCATTTTCTCCTTTGCTCTAACTGATGGGGTATTTTGTTTTATTTTATTTTTTGAGACAAGTTCTCTCTATGTTTTTCAGGATAGCCTCCTACCTCAGCCTTCCAAGTTCTGGGGTTACAGGCCTGTTCCCCCATAGCTGCCCAGGAAGCTGTGCTACCACACATTTATTTTAGTCAAATCCAGGGCCACCATTGTCTCTATTGTGGTCAATGACATCATAGACTGTTACAGAATTCTAAATTCCTTTTTTCCTGTCTATGTGAGTATTTCTCCATTTTCTTTTTGACATTTACTGTGGAACTGATAAAATCTTGTGTTACTCTAACTTTTCCTCTTGTACAATACTTGCTTTTGTTTAGTTGCTTGTAGAGTGAAATGTTTTCTCTGTGCTTAAACCCTGTAAGGTGTAAGATGTGTGTTGTAGTAGTTTGCTTGCATCAGCTCTTCCTGGAATAGAATGTGCATTTTCATTCTATGGACTCAGTTCTCTTTGATTGTAGGAATTTTTCTTCTAATGTATTTAGAAGAATTATGTGATTCTTTTTCCTTGTGGTTTTGTTGGGTTCTGTGCTATAGATACATCACTTATCTCAAAACTGGTTTGTCTTTGCTTTGCGTGTTCACCTAATACCTGTCTCTAATACTTTGATCTCACAGCCTTATCTGTGAATTTCAACTGTAATTATGTCAACATTTCATCTGTGTTAGGATATCTATTCTCAGATCTATTTTATTCTTCAGTGGTTCTGACCCTGAGCAATGATTTTTTTTTAGGCCACAATGATCTCTTCTAGCCATGTTATCCTTGATGTATGAAGTATAAGCCAGGCATGTGTCATTTCCTCAGTGGCCAGCGACATCATGCCTGCACATACCCTCAGCACATGCTGCATCCCATGAAGAAACTCTCAGCACACCCTCAGAAAATGTTTGGAACAGCCTGTACAGACCCTCTGCCCACAAGCAGCACACCCTCTACACACCCTCACCAACCCTCTACACACCCTCAGCAACCCTCTACACACCCTCAGCAACCCTCTGCACACTCTCTGCACACCCTCAGCACATCCTGCATACACAGATCAGGATGGGTGGAGGCCACCAGGTTCCTAGATGAAGAGCTGCATGGGATCTTACTTCTCTAGTTGTGAGTTTCCTATGAGTTCTGGCTTTTGTATTGGGGACCATAATCCCAATGCTCAGGAACCCAGAGAAAGCACAGAACAATTGAACCCTATCTTAACATCTCACTTCATTCTGTACAGATTGCTCAAGGCTGCTGTGAATCCATTTTCTGAATTCAACCAGGAAGATCCTAAACTCTAAGTAAACCACTGATATTGGAAACACCTCATTACCTTTGCCCAAGCCTTTGAGCGTATGATGGTTCACCTTGACTGTCTTCTTGACTGGACTGAGAGGCACCAGGGTTAGTAAAGCACAGATGTCTGATGCATTTCCAGAGAGGATCAGGTAGGTTGAGGCTCAGGTGGAATAAAAAGGGAAAGAAGAAGAAGCCTGCTAGCATAGCCTTTCTCCTTCTCTGCTTCCTGCAAAGCATGCTGTTCAGTGCCCATAGCACCATTCTCCCAGCAACGAAGAACCTGAGACCATGAACCAAAATAGCAACCACCTCAGTGTGCTGTGATTCAGTAATACTGCTGTAGATGTGACTGAAAATTATGTTGTACCTTGAAATCTGGCCTCTGTCTTTTTCCCTAGTTCTCCATGTCTCAAGTCACATAGAAACCCACCTGGATATCTGGATACGGTACTCTATCTCACTGGCAAGATGGGCTTTCTCCCTGGAGATGAGCCTGGTTTGTTTGAGTTCTGCCCTCCCACCCTCATGTCTTGCCTGTCATTCTGCCTGTTGAACACCTGTGGCTCTGAAGATAGGATCATTTTAAAAATACCCATGTCCTCCATTGGAATTGATGCCGAGGTTACAGCAGGCCAGCAAGGAAGGACTCTACCTGCATGACACATAACTTAGCTGATAAACACTTAGTGAATAATAATACTGAAGGAACAATGTCCCATAGTATCCAAACATTCCATGCTACAACATGGGGATGAGCTGTTCAAGATGGTGAGGAGAAAGTACATGTAAGCAAAGGGTTCAGGCAGTAAGCCCTGGACAGGAGTCATGGGAATCCAGTTTCCCTGGGAAGCCTTGGAGGCTGCTTATATAATATCCTCATGCCTTTTGCAGGTAGAGGTATAATTATTCCATTATGTTTTCCTGTGAAGTGTGAAAACTCTCTTTACCAATCCTCTTAAATTAGTTAAATATAATATTCAGCGAGACAGGAGACAGAGCAATGTTAATTGAAAGTGGAGAGGTGTTTATAGGTTGATGTGGTGCAGCCAACTGTGACTAAAATTAATGTCTGGGGGTTCCTGCAACTGCAGGGTGCCCTCAAGTTTATCCTGTACCTCCAATAACAAATCCTGGCACCCAGAGAGTCTCCCCTAGTGTGTCATGATTCCAGCCTTGGAGAAGATTTCCTTAAAATAGGTCTGAGAATTTTAATTACATTCCATTTGTAAATTTCTTTTTTGCCTGATGAGGTGCTGAGGACAATGGGAAATTTTTCTAAAAGTTCAGCTGACAGCAAGTTAGTTATTGGTAAGATGATTGCTCAGCCTGTTTGTGGACTATCTCTGAGCCCTTTCATGCTGGGCCTGCTCTCATCTCAGCCAAACCACAGTTGGATTCTTTTGCATTATGGTAAAATGGAAATCCTAAGACAAAGGCCAGTCAAAGAATTTGATTCTGCCTCTTCCTTTGTCATTGGCAACACCAAGCAATGCCTTATGTTGTTTCTGCTTGAAGTAGGTTCCTTGGCTGTGTGAACAGTGCTAGGTTCTATTACTTAGTTAGCTGAGAGATTAAATGTCAGGTCTGTAACCCCAGAACCCTGGACTGAGCCCATCTAGCAGAGCTTAACTACATGGTCAGTCATCCCAACAGTGTGAGCAGACCTATTTTGATCCTTTTCTTTGTTTTTCTATGACAGAAATTATGGGTCCACGCTGGCTTCCAGTTGCATGTTTGTTTATTTCAGATGCCCAGCTTAATGGTAATGACTCTTCTTTAAAGAATGGCCTGACTGGTCCAGTGGAGACAAAGGAGCACAGATAATGGAGAGATGGTTTTGTTCTCCCCCTACTGGGCGGATGTATTTATTGTCTGGATTTGGAGAAGAAACCGAGCTATTAGCACAGTTTGCTTAGGTCCAGGAGCACAGTTGTTACACCATTTATTTCCCATAGACAAGAACATTGTTACATAATGATGTCACTGGGTCATGTGCCCAATGGGATATTGTCCCCACAGGTACTGAGGCCACATCACCCCAGCTTTGTGTGGCTTTAGTTTTATGTTTAGAATAAGGGCATTTCTTTCCCTCTGGGTGGGCTGATAGACAGGTTACTGATGCAATCAAGTTCAGGACGTCTTCTCAGCTACACTCCTATTGCTGAAGCATTTTTATACTTTAGATTCCTAAATATTCTTCTGTCTACACTTAATTCATCTCCACCCCCTAAAGACACATCTCTCCATTAGTAACATAGCCTAATTCCCAGTGCCACTTTTGAGTGCATTTTATTTTTGCACAGACCTACACAGGATCTTTATTTACTTGCTCATTCTTGTTTTGTCTTCACTGGAGTGCAATGCTCACAGTCTGTGTTCAAATGTGACCCTTGGTCACATGTGTTTCAGTCCTGGCCTGTTACATGTAAAATGTTACATAATTGAATATGAAATTCTTATTGAGGAGACAAAAGGGAAGAAATGAAAACATTTAAATAGAAGACAAACTTCAGGGAAGGAAAATGGGGACATTCTTATAGAGATTCTTTGAACACTCCATTAGTGAAGGACACATGTTAGAATGTCCAGGTCTGGATCAGAGACATGTCTACAAGAGCCTCCTGAAGTCTGGACTGTTGGAGAGTCTAATAACTCACTTCAGGAATAGCATTGTTTATAATTAATTCAAAAGCCACATTCCTTAGCTATAGAAATGAAAACATAAGGACCTAACTAGTATCTCTTCATTCAGCAGTCTTGGGTGGTGGGGCCCAGACAACTGTCTGTAAGAACTCATTTCATGCAAGAGATTGAGCCATCTAGATTGCCTAAGAGAAATCAAGAATTCCTCCAACTGCTGTTGTCATTGTCAACACAACTAGCCCAACATTCATCTAGCTCTCTGTGTTCCAGGTCAACCTAGAGACCTGAAACCTACTTTACCTCTATATTCCCAGGCCATTGCTGTAACCACTTCTCAGTAGAGCAGCCATTTGTAAAGATCTGTTCTACATTTTGGCCAATGACTTTTCTTGTTTTTCTCCTAAGCACTGGGCAAGACACCACTCAGGCTCACTATGTACTTAAGCCGAGCTTGGGTATTTCTTTTTGGTTATATCTAATGTCTCAATTCATATGTCCACAAAGATCACAAGTATAGAAGCATTCTTAATTCTTTATTTTGTTCCTCTCACACTATTCCAAATGTCCTTGAGGTCATCTTAGAGAGAACATTTGCATTGGCATTTTAAAGAATTCTACCCATTTCTTGTCCTTATATATTATGAGAATGTTCCGGGGTCTCTTAAAGGTCATCTTAGTAGCTACTCTATTTCACTAATGTGAAAGAGGAGGTCTGTTCATTTCAGGGGCTTAGATATCCTACCTCTGGCTCCATGGATGTTATTAATAAACGGAAAGGACTTTCAAAATCTTTTTGCCAATAACTTATCTATTGCAGGCATGTACCCTACTTCTGGTGAACTGGTTCCAGGTCTTACCGATGTTTTAAATTAGACATGGTATGAATGTAGGCTGTTCAAAAGATATTAGAAAGTCAGAGAGAGAGAGAGAGAGAGAGAGAGAGAGAGAGAGAGAGAGTTGGAAACTTAAGCTCATAAGACAAACAGTATCTCTTGAGGTGAATGATGTGACCATTGCTCTGGTCACCTGAGGGTAAACATGCTATGGATACTTTTGTAATGTTGTATTCCAAGGGCTTTCTGTGTGTAGGGTGGGGGTTTTTTAATAATGGGGATCAAAGCCTGGAGGTTTCATGGGTGTTAAAAGGATCTTTCCACAACCTATACCTACAATAGTTCATCTTTGTTGTTAACTTGGTTGGGTTAATCCCTAAGACATTAGTAAATGTCTTTGTGTGTCTATAAGGGTATCTCCATAGATGATAAACTTATGAGACTTCTGACTTCAGTAATAGTTTAAGTCCTTGATGCATTCAGAGTTTGAATACATTACAAGGAGATGGTAGCCCTTTAGAAGGTGGGGTCTGGTTGGGGGAAGCAGGTTATGGGGTGCATGTCCTTGGGATCTATAATCTTGCTTCTTGTTGCAGCTCTCCTCTGCTTCATGTCTATTGTGATGTGATTTGTGCCAATGAACTGAAAACTCTAATACCACGAGCAAAATTAATCTCCCATTCATTAAGTTGTTCTATGAATTTTTTTACAGCCATGATGAAAGTAAGTAAGGAAGTGCCCAACCTGTATCTCTCGTTTCCTCCTCTCTCGATTCTCTATCCCTTCATTCAGATGAGTTCCATCTACATCCATCTTTCCTGAATGTAAAACATTTTTTCACAGCTCCTGGAGTACATCAGCCACCTAGCCGACCTTCTTCTCTCTCTCCTACAGACTCATTAATTCCGGTTCCCTGCAAGACAATCTCATATATTTCTTACAGTATTTGAATATAGTAGTTTATTTAAATATAATAATTACTATGTCTATAGAGATTTCGGCGTTGTGAAGACAGGACTGTCTGACACTGACTTGAAACCCTCATCTTCTCCAGTCTTGTCCCCCTGTAATTCCTTCCCCTTCTCCTGTAGGGCATGGCCAATCCAAGTCTCCAACCTCTCTGATCAGACCAGGGGCTCCCATTTGGAGACAGGCCACTAGATGGAGTCTTGCTACCATAGAGCTGCCTCACTAGCAACTTAGGGCCTAGGCATGCCTTGAACCAACTGCTCTTCCAACTTTTAGCCAGGGTTATATGATTGCAATATCCATTTGGCTCTTCTTCCTATTTGCTTCGTGATACCCAATGAAAAAAGCCCTCTCCTTCTTGTACACTTCAACCCTGTCTTCATGCTGCCCCAGGGTCTTCCAATAATGAACAGAACACTCTAAACTACAGTTCTCTGCTTTCCTGGGAGCATTTGAGAATTTGTTTTGTAATGATCTCCCTTATCCTACACAGGCAGCCTTGAAAAATGTAATGTCTAAGCCAGGCTCTGCTACATAGAAGCAGACTTACTTCCCTGGGTTCCCCAAGCCTCCGTTTCCTTATCTGTAAAATAAGAATAGCATCTGTGCAAGATATAGCCTCAATGTGGTCACCAGATAATATAAAATATTTAGTATGGTATCCAGAATTAAGGTCAAAGTAGGGGGAATGATGGTGATGATGATGGTGGTGGCGGCGATGGTGATAATGAAGTAGGGATGCTATTATTACCCACCTTTCTTTGACCACTGCCTTCTGTGGGCCGTGCTGCTTTGCTTATGTCTGTTTTGCCTTCCCTACATCCATACTTCTGCTTTTCCTATTGTCCCAGGTCAGTCACCCTAATTTGGAACATGCCTCCATCATCCCAGGCGCCTCACAGCCTGTGGTCCCTCAGTCTAACTCAGACCCTTGTGCAGGTAGGTGCACAGGTCCACCTACTGCTCAAGGCCAGTGCCATTTTCTGTTCACAGCAGCTCCTCACTGCCACTCTGCTATGTTTGTATCTCCTCGTATATCTGCAGCTGCTTCTCAGGCATCGCAATGGGGAAAACTCAAGGTCAGAACAAACAAACACATAAAATCAATTTTACCTTGGGAACTGACTTTTTTTTTTAACAGAGCAGCTGTCTGATAGGCATCTCCTTGGCCCTGGCTCTTCACTCTGTGTGATGGCAGTGCGGCAGTGCTGTGAGGATGGCTGCTCCCAGGATCCTTCCAGGGAAACACATTACAAACAAACCCATCCACCAGAGAGTGTGCACACACGCACATCCATGGGCATGCATGCAGGGATTGGCTTTCAGTTTTCCCTCTTCTCTCTTGTTCTTTGCTCCCCTCTGTGCTTTTCCTTCTCTGCTCTGATTTTCTGAGCTGTCTCTTGGCTTTTTCTTTGTTTTCTTTCTGTCTCCTCTGTGTTTTCCCCTTGACCTCTTCCCTTCTGCTCTCTTTGTTCTTTTCTTTTTTCACTTCTCTGCTCTTCTCTCTCTTTCATTCTTGATCTCTCTCCCCTCCCCTCTTCTCTGGCTGTGGCATTCATTTCCCTTCATTCCTCTCTGTCACAGTATGTCTCTTGAGGACATTAGCTGTTCCCTTTGTAACAATTATCATGATTCTTTCCTCCTTCTGGAAATGAAAGGGTTCTGGACTTAGTGGGCCTGAAACTGGGGTGTGCTGGTTTGGCTTAGCCACACTGGAGGGGCTAGCTGTGCATGAGGTCACTCCCCAGGTTGCAGGGGCCAGACTTGGCCTTGCAGAGAGGGACAGACATGAGCAAGAGTGTTTTGATCCTGTGTGGGGACTTGGACACAGGTGGAGCTGAGTGTGTATGGCTGCCTTCTAGTATTGTATCATGCAAGTCAGTCTGCATGTGCAGCCATCTTCCCACCTGTGGGATCGAACTACTGATGGCCTATACCATGAATGCTCCACTGCAATTAACTTTGTTCCAAGAAAGCGGTGGGCCATATGAACTTTGAGAACAGTTGACTCTTTTAAAGAGTTGTTTAACCTCTGTGTGCCTGTCTGCAAAATGGGACTCTTTTGTCCCTGCTCACCTTCCAGGAGATTCTACTAGCATGGCTGTTTATACCACATTCTGTGTTCAGCTTTAATTTTAGAATCTATGTTTCATTGGTTTGAATGGTCTATATGTGTAGGGGAAATGGGTGACTGAAATAGTCGAAGTCTTAAGAGAGGCGTTTTCCTATGATTTTTACCAAAATTAAACATGGTTTGTAAACATATATGCTAATAAACATGCATGTGTATATGAACAGACTTTAAAATCTTCTTCACATATATTAATATATATAATGAATACTTTATGCAAAGTATATATGTAGTATGGTCTGTTTTTATAGTGTTGGGAATTTTACTTAGAAGTTGTATCTCCTCCAGGAGTTATACTGTTGGGCTGGGGAGAGGACTCAGTTGGCAGGTGCTTGTCATGCAAGCATGAATATAGAGTCTGAGCCCCAGAACCCACATAAATAAAACACAGCCAGTGTGGAAGTGTGCAGCTCTAACCAGGCTTGGGGACAAGAGGATCTCCGTGGCTGCTGGCCAGCCAGTTTAGGGAAATTCATATGCTCCAGGTTCAACGAGAAACTGTCTCAACTATTAGATGGAGAAGAATAAAGGAAGACACTCAGTACTAATCTCTGACCTCCACATACACTCATACATATGCACACACACATGAGCACACACATATATCTTACACACACACACACACACACACACACACACACAGAGAGAGAGAGAGAGAGAGAGAGAGAGAGAGAGAGAGAGAGAGAGAGNAGAGAGAGAGAGAGAGAGAGAGAGAGAGAGAGAGAGAGAGAGAGAGAGAGAGACTATCTTTCCAAAGGCTACTTCATCACCAAAGAAGAGGGGAGTCATGTAAACATGACTACTGGAACTTCCAAAGGTATATAAATGCCCATGTTAATGATAGCCCTTCTCAAGAGAGGCAGACATAAAGAGAGCAATCAGCCTCATAGCCAGACTTGACACCAAGCAGCCCTGTGTTCAAGCTAAAGCTGTCTCCAAGTTGGCACCAATTGGAACTTCCTTTGCAGGGAGACTGGCTCCAGTCCGCCCTCTTTCTTGACCTGATTAAAGAAATCAATGGGGAGTTAAGCCCCCTGGTCGGAGCACTTATCACTGTATTATTGGGAACCAGCTTGGGTCTCTGATATTCAGAGGCTACAAGCTGGCAAAATTTGTCAAAGAATGATAGCCCCAGTGACCTAGCACTGCAGGCACTTTCTGTCCTTCACACTGACCACTCATCTCTCCCCAATTTTCTCTCTGTGTAGCTTTGGAGCCTATCCTGGCACTCGCTCTGGAGACCAGGCTGGCCTCCAACTCACAGAAATCCACCTGCCTCTGCCTCCTAAGTGCTGGGATTAAAGGCGTGTGCCACCAACACCCGGCTCTCTCCCCAATTTTCTTTGTGGACCTGAACCCTGGATACTCTTGGTATCCAGATCCCACCCCAGACATGGCAGAGAACTTTTAATGGACTCCTGTGCCAGGACCTATTGCAGATTCCGTCAAAGCCCTGCTTCTGTTTCTGAAATGAAGGAAACAAAACTAGAACTCTCTAACAATGTTGAAATGCTGGGTTCCTTGAATACCAATTATAACAGCTGAAACCTAGAGTGCAGGGTGGGGCCAGGTGCCTATCAATACAACATTTTGATACTCTGTTCAGCTCCTCCACCCCACCACAGCATGCTCCTGTCAGTGGGGAGAGTGGGCCTAGCGTAAGTGCAACCTGACCAGTTTAAAACTTGAGAGAGAGAGAGAGAGAGAGAGAGAGAGAGAGAGAGAGAGAGAAGACAGGAAGGAAGGAAGGAAGGAAGGAAGGAAGGAAGGAAGGAAGGAAGGAAGGAAGGAAGGGTGATTTGCAAGCCTGGATGTGGATTGGTCCTGAAGTGACCTCCTCCGAGCCCGGCCCCATTTCAAGGTTGCCTGAGATGGCAAGGGCTGTGATGAATGGTTTAATTAATGCATTCCACTTTCAGAAGCTTCAATAAGGGGTCCTCTTGTACTCTGTGTCAAAGGTGAGGAAGTAAAAGTTCAGAGGAGCAGTGGGAGCAAACCAGAGCTGAGATACAAAGGTGATTTCCTAAGGCCAAATTTCAAGCTCCTAACCACTGCCCCATACATACCCTCATACTGCCTGTTGCAGTGTACTGTGATGCCACAGCTGTGGTTATCCAGAGAAATACAACACACACACACACACACACACACACACACACACACACACACACACGTACATGTGAGCATATTCATCTTTAATATGAAGTGTCCCCAGCAGGCTCGTTTGTCTGAAAGTGAGGTCCTTGGCTGGTAATACTGTTTTGGTGGGCTGTGGAAGCTTTGGGAGGCAGGGCCTGACTGTCAATCACTGGGGACATGTCCCTGGCAACTGTTCTCCCTAGCCACTTCCTGTCACTCTCTGCTTCTTGTTAAGGTGGTGAGACCTGAGCATCTTCAACATACAACATATCTTCCCCATCATGATGTTCCAGGCCAGTCTGGTCACTATAAAAGAAGTAACGAATACATGTACCCTTTGGGTTCACACACCACTCAACCTATTATAAGGAATTGACTCATGCTATTACAGAGCCTCTGAAGTTCTCCAGTCTGTATCTACCAACTGGGGAGACTCATGAGGACTGATGGCACTCACTCCAGTTCAGTTCCAAAGACCAGAGAACCAGGAATGACAAGGGAAGAGACTGGTGTCCCAGGTCAAGCAGTCAGACAGGCGGCAAACCCAGCCTCTCCGCTGTTTACTCCATTTGGGCTTTCTGCCTTCTCTGAGCTGGATATTGCCAAGGCAAGCTGGGCTTCGGCTCCATTCTGCCCATCAATTCCAATGCTAATTGCACAGATGTGCCTGGGAATAATGGTTAAGCAGCTATCTTGACATCTCACAACTTAGTCAAATTGACTTCAATGGCTCAGATCTGGAATGTTCCCCAGAAGCTCATGTATTAAAGGTTTGGTCTCAGCATGGCATGGCTGTGAGGTGATGGAGCTTCTGAGAAAAGGGGTCATGTAGGAGGTCTGTAGGCTACTGGGGTAGGCCTGCGAAGGGGCTTGTTCTTCCTCTCTTCTTTTACCTGCTTGGCAGTGAGGTGAATGGCTTTCTTTGACACATGCTCCCATGGTGATGTCTCATCACAGCCTTAAAACCAGTGAGCTGCATCGTCCTGACCTGGAACCTGCAGGAATGCAGGGCAGGAGGAACCTTTCCTTTATAGTTGATTATGTCTAGTGTTTGATACACTGACCAGCTCACTCATGTACTGTAGCCACTTCTCTTGCTTTTGGCAGGCTCTTAACCCCCAATGATATTTATGAGTTGAGTGACCTATCAAAATGCGGCTCTGGGGCAGGCCTGGGCTACATCATGAGCCTGTGCATTTATGAAATGCTATTGTGGACCCTGGTGCAGCAAATCTACTTTACGCACCTAGACACAGAACACTGGTTTTGGGCAATAAGGAGAGGTAGGCAAGGTAAGTATCTAAGTCCCTTGCAATGGTCCAGACCAAGATTAAAGCCCATTAGGCAATTCTGAGCCTACCTCTGACATCCAATGCACAGATTTGCTATGAAATTGTCCCTTGACAACATCTGCAAGGACACTCTGTTGCCCCTGAGATACTATAAGAGTGTGATCATGGAACACTAGTGTTTTTCCCTTCCTCAGCAGCATACTAGGGAATCTCTCTCTCTACATAGCCCGTGTATCCCTCTTGAACCTTGTCAGGAGCCACCAGCAAGAGTCCCCAGGGATAGTTACCAGGGCCCTAATAATGAATGCAAGCCACCTGAATCTTCACTCTTTTCCAGAATTCACCCTCTGCTTCCCACATGGGGTTAACAGGTCTCAGTGTGGCCACCAGGGCCTTCTACTTCCCACTGAAACAAAAAAAAATAACCCTGCATGCTTCCTCTGTCTCCTGCCAGCCCTGCAGGCCTGTGGCAGTGCACCGAGTTGGCAAAGCCGGCACACCAGCTTCTGCCGCTGTGCAGAGAGGCGAGAAGGTCAGGGGCGTCTATGGGAAGGAGGCGATGCCTTCCAGGGACATTAATTTTTCAGTTTGTGTGTTCAGATGCGTGGCAGCTTAAGGCTGACAGGCTGGATTGCAGGCTTCTGTCAGGCTCACAGCTGAAGGATGGCTCCGGGTCTAGAATGTAATTTAGTTTCAAGCAGGCTCCTCTGGCTGGCTGCTGAGGCCAGCCCTGGTGTGCAGACAGACAGGCAGGCAGGCAGGCAGGCAGGAGAATAGCACCAATGGGGTTCCCTACTATTGCCAGTATTTATTGCACAAGATTTTATTGAGTGAGCCATCACCACTTTCTAAGAGGTAGTCAGCATCGACTCCAAATTAGACAAGAGAAAACCGAGGTTTGTGTAGGTCATCAACATGCTGTGCAATTGTGCTCATCCCTGTAGCAAATATTCATGAGGAATTACTTTATGCCAGGAAGCATGGCAGTCACTGAAGACCCAGTGCCCTGGTGGTTTGAATAGTTTTAGTCTGCTGTGTTATAATACATGAGGTTTGAAGATTCAATATATATATATATATTATATATATATATATATATATATATATATCCTATGTGGGTGCCCATGGAGGTCAGGAGAGAATGAATGTCAGATCTCCTGGAGCTGGAGTTACAGTGGTTGTGAGCTGCCCCATGTGGGTGTTAGGAATAGAATATGGGTCCACTGGAAGAACATCCATCTCCCCAGCCCCACAAAACCCAATTTTAAAAGTAAACCATTTAAAGGAGGAAAGATTTATTTAGTCTCATCCATCCAGGGGTCATTTGATTCTGTTGTTTCTGGGCTTGTGGCAAGGGGGGACATCATGGCAGAAGGGCATGGCAATGGAAAGTACAGAAGCAGAAGTCAGGGGAAGAACACTCTCCTAGGAACACATCTTGATGACATGCTATCTTCAGCTAGGCCCTACCTCCTAAATTTCTACTATGAGCCCACTTATGGATTACTGTACTGATGAGTTCAGAGCTCTCCTGCTCACTTCTCCACCACCAAACTTCCGGACAGAGCTGTGTTGGAGACCAACCTTGAATACAAGAACCACTGAGTACTAGTTTCTATTCTGTGATAAGACACCCAAACCAAATTCAACTTGGGGAGCAGAAGGTTTATTTCACTTTACAGCTGACCGTCTATCATGTATGTCAGGGAAGGAACTCAACACAGATACCTGGAGGCAGGAACCTAAGTAGAGGTCATGAAGAGTGCTGCTTACTGGCTTGCTCACCATGGGTTGATCAGCCTGCTTTCTGAAACAGCCACAGGACTACCTGCCCAAGGGTGACACTACCCACAATGGCCCCCCTCTTCAATTGCCAATCAAAAAACACATCAAACTTGCCTACAGGCCAATCTTTGGGAGACACTTTCTCAATTAAGATTCTCTCTACATATGTGTCTCTAGTGTGTGTCAAGTTGACATTAGACTAGCCAGCATAGCTCTAAGCCATAACATCTCCCTATGCAAATGTGCAAAGAGACAGGAGATGTCCATAATTTGAGAAGCACAGCTTCTTGGGGTCAAGAGAAAAGATAATGGGAGGATATTTACTTTATAGGGGGTACTCCGATGGCCTCTGAGAAGCTGCTGGACAGGGAAGGGTCAGGCCACAGGAAAAGAATAATCTATAGGGGCATGACCATAACAAAGGGAAGACCCTGAGAAGTCCAGGCTCCTGGAGCAAGATCAATGTGGCTGTTTACAGTGGGCCTGAGGAAGTCAGGATGCAAGCAGGCTTTGAACACAATGTTTTGTGGACAACCTTGGCCAGCTTGGAATTGTTTGGCATAGCATCCAGCAAAGCAGGAAATTTCACCCCAGACTTTCTGATTTCAAAGCTATGCTTTCCCTCGTGACAGTAGTGAGTTTCAAAGGTAGATTTTCAAAGCAGTATAGCCCTTTTATCAATGAAACCTTATGATCACCCTTCCAAAATGCAAAACTTATCTGTGAGGTGTCAAACCTGTTGAAGCATGGGTTCAGGGATCCCCGGATCTACCCATGTTTCCTCTGCCTGACTTCCTGTTGTGGGCCCTGACACACCAGAATCTGGTAGGTAGGAGGAGGAACTCATTCACTTGGCTGTTTATCCACAGATTCAATTAACACATGTTAGTTACTATGTGCATAGTGTGTGTCAGGCATTTGGAACAGTACAATGGATAGAGGTTCAGCCCTTGATGTCTGGAGGGCAGCATTGGGGAGGAGGACCTGCATGGAACAAGGCATTTCTTGGAGCTCAGCAGATGCATGGTGTTTAAAGGATTAGAATCCATGGCTGAGGAAAGTGGTCTTGGGTACCGAACTTAGACTCGAGAGAGGGGAAGACTGGAAGCAGGGATCCATGCCAGCCTCCCAGATGTGTGCTGCTTCCCGGCTTGTGCCTTCTCTTGGGAAGCCACCATTTCCTCATCCCCTAACCTATTCCTGACTCTTTCAGATTCATCTTGAGTGCCACCTCCTTCACAAAGACCCCCACTGTTCCCCACACTGAATGCCTTCTGTTTGTAATGTAGGGTAACAATATCTATTGGTTGCTGGGCTATAACCGTGTCACCTGCATGGTCTGCCTAATTATTATTTAACTTTCACAATAACTCAGTGAGGACAGTGAAGTCAAGTCAAGTGAAGTCACCTGCTCAGGTTGACGAAGCTTGAATGAGGAAACATTTTTGGTCCTGATTAACCCTCAGAGCTCACTGATAACTGTCCTGCCTCCTTGCCCTTTACCTTGCTTACTATTTCCCAAAGCTTCCCTAAGATTGTGCTACCTGAACTCATGAGCATCTACTGGCACGGAATGAGTCTTGGCCCTGCCTATACCCTGTGACATTTCCCAAAGCCCAGAATATGGTAAACTCTGCATAGAATTCTGTTAACACAAATGCCATGAGTGATGTCATCTGAATGCATCTTGGCCACTTTTGACAACAACCCAGTTCATTAAAAAATAACCTCCCAGGTTATGTCCTGGGCCCCATCCATATCCTGTCCCCCCCCCCCCCCCCCCCCCCGCATCATTGCCGATTCCTTCTGAGCTCACAGTGTGGATGCGTAGTCTGAATCCAACTCCTGCACTTTGAATGCTCTCTGGAAGGTGCAGGAAAACATGGACTATATATGAATATTCTGAGAAATGTTGAGGTTTCAGGGAGAACAGGAAGCTCATGTTGAGCGAGGTCTCGAAACTTCTGGTTCCCAAGGTTGGAAGGCAGACTTAAAAGAAAACCTCAATTAGTGACAGCTGTGGGGGAGGAGGCACGGTGCTAGGCAGTCCATATGCTTGGTACCATTGATTTGGTAAGACTTTGGCAATGGTCAAACATGGGACTCTTAGGTGAGGGCCTTACAGAAGTTGAACCTTGAGAAAGGTACCAGGAGCCATGCTAGGTAGATGGTTCTGGGTGGATGTTCTAGGTAGAACAATGGGTGAATTAGAGCCTTTGCTGTTTGTATGGTTTCTTAAGAAGGTAAGGAGCCCTGACTCCCCTGCTGAGTGTGGATTAGACACCTTAGGAAACAGTATAGCCTCTCTCAGCCTCCTCATAACCACATGTAAAATGAGAAATGTGGTGTCATCTTCACAGCACTGTGGTCATGAACACATGGTGTCACAGGAAGGCTAGTTTCTTTTGCTCCCTCATTCCTTTTTCCCCTCCATCATTCCCTGCTCCCCCCTCTGTCTAGCATGTGGGCTAAGATAAGCAGATACAAACCTAGGTCCTGGGTCCAAGCACTGAATATATGGGTCAGACATTAAAACCCTAGGCAGAAGGTAGAAAGGACATGTTGGGGTTTTGATTTCCAGAAACCTTGAGCCCTGGGGCCAAAACTGGGTCTGAACCATTTGTATCTCAATTCTTATAGCATGGGGATGGCTTTTCATTCAATGCCCACAGTCAGTCCTTCAGACCTCGAGATACCCACCAGGTGACTCAGACAGTAAATATCCAGGACCAGCACAGACCCCAAAATTGTAGACTCAGTCTCATGAGGCTTATGACACTAGCTGCACTTCTCAGTTGCTGCATGCTGTTTTTACATTTCAGAGTTTCATGCAGAAGTCAGGGATGAAGGCCAAATATTCATTTCTTCTTCTTTTTTTTTAATCATTGCAGGTATTGATACTAGCTGTGACAAAGAAAGAAGAAAAGTAGGCAGAAGCTGTGTCCATGGCCTGGACTAACCAGTCAGATGTAAGGAGCAAGCCACAGGTTGCAGAGTGCTGCAGTGAGTTGCCAGGGGTGACCTTCTGTGATTGATTGGCAGTTGGGACTTGGACTGAGTAGAGTTAAGGCCTGTGAGTTCTTCAGTTCACATATCATGTCACATTGTTTCTTGTAAGCTTTCTTTGCATCTTCCATGGATGCAAGCTCTGGTGCTGGGGTAACCTGCAGGGTTGGGGTGGAGCTTCCTCAAACAGCATAATCAAACACTTATCCTATCCAAGTATCAACAGGCCATGAAGCTGAAGCGCTGTGTGGCTAAGAAGACTTGGTGGGTGATGGTCTAGCTACCTATGCTGTGTATGTATCAGCAGTGCTCCCTGCCCTTTGTCTGATTTCCTTGGGAAAAGCAGAGTTTATGGTAGTCATGGTGGTGGTAGGCATTACTTAGATGATCTTTCAGGCTTTGTGAGGAGACACAGGTCATCCTTGTGGATCCACCTACACCTCAGGCAGGACTTCACAGGCTTTGCTACAGGCCTGCTAGCCCCTGCCTTCTCATCATATCCTCATACAAATCAGCCTCCATAAACAGAACCAGGGCAGCTTCTGCCTCCAACCACCTATCACTTCCCCATCTACAAGTGTGCCTTGCCCATCTTTGCTCACGCTTAGCTACAATAACAGGTAAAATGCACATCTGGTCTCAGTCACTCACACAAGCACTGAAGTGTACATTTTACTCACAAAAATCCACACTGAGGTGTGGGCTTCAGTCAGCCATGTGTAAATGCCAACTTGGCTTTCCAGAGAGTGTTTAAGATAGGGTGGGAGGCCTTGATGAGATGCTGGTGGCATTGTTTGGGTGAGCTCTAATACACACACACACACACACACACACACACACAGAGAGAGAGAGAGAGAGAGAGAGAGAGAGAGAGAGAGAGAGCCTTTCCAGATAGTGAGAATCTTCCCTTTGCAGAGAGAAATGCAAAAGCATGATGTTTATTAGGTATGGAAAGTATCATAACCAAAAGTGCATTATGCTGGGGAACCAGCCTGACTTTGCCATGTGGCCATATGAAGCTGTTTGAAACCCTATTTGCTGCTTGGAATTTGAGTAGTGGGGGGAACAATATCTCTTTTGTTTGGAGAGACAATGCGATGCCTTCTTTTGTGCCAACATGGAGATACCCCCTGCTGAAGACCATCAACAGCACCATTTATCCAATTCTCTCTTCCAAACACAGAGAGCCTTTAGCGTTCGATTTGGCAGTCTCCAACACTAATTAGCACCAAGTGCTTGGCACAGTTCTCAGCATCATACTTTGTTGGTTGTGTGACTTTTCCTGGAGACACATAAATGTCTAATCACATGAGATGGAGAGGGCAGAGGCAGACCAAGAACAGGATCCTGTCCAAGTCCAGCTAAGAGAAGCAGGAGATTTACTGGGGTCACATACAGGAGTATAGGTGACTTACAGACACCACTGAGAAATCTCGTCCCTGTCAACTGTTCATCTCTTGCATTATCTTGGGGAGAGGGTTAGAGGCCTCATGAGTCTTGGGAGCTTCTCCCCTCTCCCCAAAAAGGGATGTTATCTGGCCTGATCTTGTAAAGGTCCCCTGTGGTCTACCCAGCTTCTCTGCTTCAAGACAGCAATGACCTTTTCCAACCTGGAAGGAACAGTCACACTACAATTGCATTAAGTCTTTTCATCCAGCATCATCCCGTTGAGGTTGTTCCTATTATTATAAATCCATTTTGTATGCAGAGAAACTGAACAGAGAGATTAGGCAGCTTTGCCTGAAACAGCCCAAAGGATGGAGGCTGGCTCTGAGAATCTGGCCTCAGCATCTGGGTTCTTCAGTGTGCTATAATGTCGTGATGGATAGGGAGAGCCGTATAAAGGTTGGACATCTCGAGGGGTGTAGAGTTAGGGTTTCTCTAAAATCACCCACCCCCAGGACTTCTGGCCTTCTGGGCATGTGCAGCAGAGACATACATATGAACCCCACACACACTCACCAGGAGGGGCTCGCAGGTGTCACGTGGCAGCTGGAAGCAGCAGGTGAGTCTTCTTTCTCTGTATCTTCTTTCCCTCATACTGCAGAACAGTGCCAAAGAAGCCCACATGCTTTACTATGACTTCTTGGGGACTCCAGTTGTCCTATTTCTATGAAGGCCACTTTGGATGAGGTTCTAACAGTGTCTGCTAGCGACCTGCTTTGACTCGCTTCTGCTTTTCTGTGTTTTTGCTGGGCTCCTGCTGCCACTTGTGTGCACCCTCAGGAGTCCAGGCAGACTCACCCCTGATGAAGGTGTGCAATGGAGTCTATAAATCACCACGGAAGGGCCTCTAAGAGTCTCCCAGTTTGACATTTTTTTTATTTATTGTTCTATAAAGCACTTGGTTGTTGTTGTTAGTAATTGAATCTTCTTTTCCAACCAAACTTTGCCGAGGATGATGGTAAAGGGATGTCAGGAAAGCATGTATTGCCCTGTGTGACGTCCAGCACCAACTTCCATCTGGGCTTCTGTTCCTCCAGGGTAGCTCAAGGAAACACCATCTCATGCACAGATGCTGCTGGGGTCTGGGTGAGGTGAAACAGCATCTGTAATCTCAGTGTTTGGAGGCTGAAGCAAGAGTATCTCCAGCTTGAGGCCAGCCTCGTCTACACAGTAAGAAACTGTCTAAAAAGAACACAAAAAACATGGGGGCTAGAGAATTGGCTCAGGGGTTCAATACTGCTCTTGCAGAGGACCTGAATTCGGTTTCCAGCACCCACACAGCTGGCTTACAACTGCCTGTAACTAGTTCCGTGGAGATCTGATACTTCTGGCCTACAGTCAAGTATTTATACCCACACACAGACACATACACATGCAGAAAACAAAATAAATCTTAAAAAGTAAAAATAAAACTGATGATAAACACTGGTGCTCTCTGGGTCCCAGGCTTCCTGATTCCACATATCGCAAGCATAACTTGCACCATGCATGTGTCATAGTCCTTTGACCATATGGGCCTGGTCTCCCCTTAACTGACTACTCATCAGTAGTCCTAACCTGACTCTCAATCATGTGGTACACTAATGCCAAAAAGATCCCTCTAACATGCTTAGCAGACTATGTCCTAAGTCTAGTTAAAAGAGTCACACTTCCCTATCTGGCCTGATGTTGAAACAAAAGTCCCTAGTGAAGTAGAAAAGATGCATCTCTTAGTGAGCAGATTTTGTTATGTCACCCAGAACTCACAATGCTAGCTCAGAGTTCTAAGTGCTGTAATTATTTAATTAGTCCTGAGATGTATCATTGTCAGAGCATGCCTGCTTCTTTGGGAAGCATTTCTGATCATATCCAGGTTCTGACCAATCACCTGGGTTTGGGAGAGAGACCTTAGTCCCTGATGCTGTGTCCTGGCCCTCCTCATCCCAGTAGCCTTACCACAGGCCACTCAGGAAACTTCAGCCTCCTGCAGGAGGGAAGATTTCAGATCTTAGGAGAATTTATTGCACAGATTAGATGCTGCCAAAACCTTCAATATCGACTCACATCTGAAGACAGCTAGGAATAGGAATGAGCTCAAGATGACTCTCTAGGAGCTTTTGTGAGCTCCTGGAAGCTACTGCCTGTCCTACAAGATTGATTTGAAGGGCTGTGGCAAGGAATCCTGGTCATTCAGTGATGAGGCATGCCCTTATCAAGTGTTTTCAAATCACCAGGCACAAAATCCACCAAGGCAATGTCACTTGAGTCACCTTTGTTCATAGTTGCAGGGTCTGAACCATGATGATTCTCTAACTTGGGAATTCTTATTTCCCACTTAAAATGAAGACAGGCTTATACAGATGAGCTTATAATGATATACATTCAGTTAAAAAGTATGTTTTTTAAAAAATGGGATAACAATTTAAAACATGTACAGGAAGTTTAGCTAAGAATTAGAGGGAAACCAATAAAAAGAAATGAGACCCAGGAGCCAAGTAAGAGAGTTCACACAAACAGGGTGAAATATAAATAGAGTAAAATGATCAAACCCAGAGCATTTGTGAATGAAACATTCTCAGGAGAAGGTGAGAGAAACTATGTCAGATGAACCAGCCTGGGCAGAAGAGAAGTTTAACCTTGGCCTTGAAAGTCACACGGCTCTAGGCTGCATCTATGCCCATCTGTAAGGCAGGCTGACACATGGCAGTGTGCTTTTGACTCCACCACAGGACTTCCCTGGGGAAAAAGCCCTATTCTGCTCATCTATTGAAGAAGTCAGTTCCTATATGCCTCTAGACATGGGCAGGTGCCCGGTATCTGACCCATCCCATGTCACCGAAGGCAGCCCACCTGTAAGGCTACTTCTTTCCTGTCATTTCATGCAGCCGGAAGTGTTTCCCTGTTTGAAAGGTGGAATATATTTCTATATCCCTGAATTTGATTCTGAGTCAGACACAGTGGAAATGATAGGGCTCTCTTTTTCCTGCCGAGGCTAGTACCCCTGTTTTTCTTGAACCTTTCCCATCACCACTGACAACCTCCTGAGGCTAGACTATTGGAGGAAGAGAAATGTAAAGGGCAGACCCAGTTCACCCTCATTGTCTCAATTTCTAGCTAATCATGTCTCAGATAAACCAGTGACACCCCATTAAGACTGGCAGAATCACTGGCTGACCCTCAAGTGGCCAGCTATGTGATGAGTGCACGCATTTTTACTGCAATACTTGTGATAGTAGGCTGCTGATGCACTCTGTGGGTACATTTCCTGCACTCAGAGTTGTTATTGGATTCTTCTGGAACAATCAGCACAGAAAGAGCCATTTCTTTTTTTCTACTAGTTTGTTTTGATAAGACTGAAGCCAAGCACAGCAGAATACTATGTCAACTTAGAGAAAACCCAAGACTGAAGCCAATACTGAACATTAAAGGTGGGAGGAAAACCCCCAGCCATGCCTGAAACAATTTGAAGAGGCCTTGCTGTTATGCGATATGAATGATACCTTCCATTCTTTTTGCTATGGTCAACTTATCTTGGATTTCTTTTCTTGACCCTTGCAGTCAAGAGTACCCAACTGTGGACTGTTTTGATGGTTACTGAGTTGTAAATGTGACCCAGTTAAAGGACCAAGTCTAGGAAAGCATTGCTGTCCCCTTGGGGTTTCACACGTAACAGAAACTTTTATTTTCACAGTTTACTTTCTAGGGAGACTGGGTATTATGTGAACTCACCTGTCACCCTGTTAGTCATAAAGTGACAATTGTGGCTGTTCTTGGAAGCAAGTGACTCACTCCCTCCTCAGATTTGGGGAACACAAGGGCATAGTGACTCTGAGAAAGATGTGGCAGGATGTTCCTCTGAGCCAGGAGCTTAATTCACGCCCCAGAAGAAAAAAAGCAAAGAAAACAACAATTTTGTATCTGGTGAGACAGCAAGGATGATTTCACTAAAGACTTGTGGCTTACCAAGGAGGAAATGGAAGCCAGAAAGGGGGTGGGGAGACTGCTGTGTGTCATTCTTGGCAGAGCAAGACGAGAGGCCTTAGAGATAGAGAGGCAGGGTGTGATCCTGAGGTGTCATCTATAAACTTAGCTACCTGGGGTTCAAATTCCCTTTCAACTATGTTCCAACTGCTATAAAATGTAAGGGATACCATACAGGAATGGAGGAATTCATTTGTGACTATTTTAGGAGACGTCCAGGGTAGACTGCACTTGACAGTTTTGTTCCAAAGAATAAAGTGCAGGAATGGAGAAACACTAACGCCATGGAGAAGAACCTGGCAGGCTACCCAAACCATGTGATGAATGCTAACATTTCCAGTGTACTGTACGGTCACCACATATATGATATGATGTGACAGGGGACACCCACCTTCACAGTGCTGTTCCCTCAAACCCAGCATTTAACATAATATTGTCAAATCCAGACATTTTCCTGCAAATAGCATGACTTGTCTCTTTATAGCTAAATAAAACTCCATTCTGTATATATACAGCACATCTTTATGTACTTAAACTTTGAAGACAAAATGTTGAGTTGAAAGTGATCCAATTGTAGCTGTAGATATCATTTCCATTTTCTAGCCACACACTCTCAGATCTTTGTATATGCCATGATTCAACTCAGTGGCTATGCTGGTCCTGATATAGCTGTTGGAAAATCTCTCTGTGCCTACTCTATCCTGGATAAGACTCCCTTCGGTAGGATTCCCTATTGTGCTTCCCTGGGAGAACCCATGTGATCAGAAGGTTGACCAATTATTTGTCAGCTCTTGGTCATTTGGATTTATTGATAAAATATGCACTAACAGATCTTGGTGAAGGCAGAGTCATAATGATTGCATTGTTTTGTGTGTCGTCTCTATAAGTATCCAGGGTGAGCTGGGCGGTGGTGGTGCTCCCAGCACTCCAGAGGCAGAGGCAGGCGGATCTCTGTGAGTTCGAGACCAGCCTGGTTTTGTGCATATCTTCCCATGGAAATACTTGCAGTATGAAACATCAGGGAATAGGGGGCAGGGCTGAGTTCCTGAGAGGATCTTGCCCAAGTCTGCACAGCCAGGTAGCAGGAGAGGGCAAGGCATGACTCTCTTAAGCCTTGTGCCACATTGTTTAAAGAGAGCGCCCCAGAGCTTGGGGAGTCCCTGAGATATTACTGAATACAGAGATCAGAAATTGTGGCTTATAAAGTAACTTTAGTCCTGGCTAACACTAGGTTCCATCCTCAGTCCTCAGATGTTATAGGGTGCTGTATGACGGGCTTTGTTTGCTTAGTTTTATTGTTACTGCTGCTTCCTTTCTAGATGGAATCAATTGCAATTTGAAAATAATGAAAATTGACTTTCAAATGTCAGACAAACAACAAGATGGGGGGGAGGGGAATGGGACAATGGTCACATTAGGCCTCCACTGTCTGAAGGTAAACGTGACTCCCAGTTAGGTTAGGACTTATTTTCTAGTTTTCAACTCTCCCCAGTTCTCCATCTCAAAACACACTCTTGTGTGTTTTGCTTTTAGCATGGTCCCCCTAGCATTCCCAGAAGCTGACTTAGTCCTGTTTATTGTGGAAAAAATGCCCATTGGAGGGGTGCAGTAGGTATAATTAGATAGCATTCTGAGGGACACTCACTGATGTTAGTGGTAGGTTCTAGGGACAGATGGGCTCCCTGGCTTCCTGTCTTCATGGTCCTTCTGCTTCCTCTGCCTGCGACTTGTTAGTTTCCCATCACCAAACTTTAGGTCGAACCTTCTTCTTTTGGGCACTCTAAGAGGGGTTTCCCAATTGCAAATGTGCCCAAAACAAGCAAAAGGAAAGTCATCCACATCAAGAAAATAGGAAGCTAACTGTGGAATTTTGAAATTTAACTTGATCTTAAAGGGAAAGGAGGAAGGGGAGAGGGAAGAAAGAAGGAATGGAGGGAGGCAGAGAAGGAAGATAAAAATCAGAATCTCAGTTGAGGGTTAGAGAGATGGTTCCTCACTGGCTGCTATTCCAACTGACTGGAGTTCAGGTCTCAGCACCTAAGTCCAGTGGATCATAGCCTCCTGTAACTCTAACTCTAGGGCAACCAAGACTGTCTTCTGGCCTCTTGGAACACACACACACACACACACACACACACACACACACACACACACACACACTAAAATAAATCAATCTTGAAAACTGAAAAGAATCTCAAGAGTGTGGCACTTCTGGTGTTCATTTGTTGTCCCAGTGAATATTTTTAAACATCATTACCAGCAACTGTCATCTTCCTCAAGGAAGGAAGGTGGGGAGTGAGCTGTGTTTCCTCTCTGGTCCTAAGCTAGCTGGAATTGAGAAAGTCTGGAAGACCAATGGCAGGGCAGAGGTCTGCAGGGGTGATCTCAATCCCTCTCTGACCTCCGTAATATTAAAAATGTATTTTGTAATTGTTGTCATGTTTTATACAAAGGTGACTGCATTCAGAGTATATAGACCATTAAAATGAACATCTATGGGTGTGGTTGCTATCCTTCTAAATAGCACCCCCAGAAGCCCTGTGTGCTCTTGTGTGGTAATATCTCTCCCTTTGGCCCCACTTCACTGACTCTTGTGTGAATAATTCTGTACTCTCCTACTTGGTTTTAACCTTTTTTTAGGGAAATGACCAAATATGTAGAAAAACAAAATAAAACACTGTGGCTGCTTATTTGACATTCCTCAGTTTTCTGTGGCTGAGTGGACGTGTAATACTGTCTTCTGTAAACTCTCAACTGTCCATGGGCACAGAGCCATTGATACAGGGGACACTATGGAGCCTCAGTGGCCTGGATTGTGGCTACCTCCTTATTTGGCTCCCTAGTCATCCATGCCTCTCTTCTTCATTTCTGAAGGCCTAGAAGCAAACTGCAGGCAGTTTATGATTTCAGAGGAAAATAGATCAGTCTGCATTTATAAAAGAGAGGGTCACTTTAAAAATATAATCACAGCAGTATTGTTAGAGCTGAAACAGTGATCACCTCCCCCCAAACTGTGAAAACCTCCTTAGTGTTCATGCTAAGCAGTTGGCCCTTCATCCCCCTCCCTCCTGCATTTTCATAATTTTCCTTTTCAATGGTAATCTAAAGCTCCCGTTGGTCTACTCGGTTGGTAGTTGTTTAGCTCTCTGAGGTCCATGCCCCTGATTTTGGTTTAAACAGTCTCAGAGTGGCTCACTTGCTACACATCCTCAGTTTTCATTCCTCTTGTGAAATTTTCTACTTCCTGGGATCTTGAGTTAGTATTTTTCAATCACACATGCCCATAGGCCAATGTGATCTGGGTAATTCCTCAATTAAGATTCCTTTCTCATATGATTTTAGTCTGTGTCTAGCTGACAGTTAAAGTTAACCAAGACAAAGGACAATAAATAAGGACCATGTTCATTCACCCCACATTGGGTTCCAGTGTCATTCACATGCTTCATTGCTATGGCATTTTTTTTAATCACAACTAGAAAATCAATGTTAACGTTATTCTCAGTTAAGCTATTGCCATTTATTGGTGTTTTCTTAGTTTTTCTCTAGCATCCTTTCTGTGGTCCATGAGTTTATCTAAGATGCCGCATTGAGTTCCATCTCTGTATCTCCTTTGGCTTCTTGTGACTCTGTCTCATCTGTATTCTCATATATTTGGAGTTCTACCTTCTCCTCCTGATCTCTAAACAGCCCCACACCCTCTACGTTTCAGAGACCTTGAAAGTTAGAATACAAGGCTCTATTGGATTTAGGTCAGCTGTTTTCCCTAGAATATTTCCCAGGTGACGCTGTGTCTTTGCTGCTTTACAGTGGGATGGACAAGGAGAGACAAGAAGGAGAGGTGGGCTCATGAGGAAAAAGGAGAAGCCAAGGCAGAAGTACAAGTGAGACAACCCCTGACTTAATGCGGAGCAAGTACAATTGTCCCGTGTGTCTCTCTTTTCATTACCTAAGTTTGGCTCAGTAAAATTGACCCAACCCTACACATTAATCTGTGATATCGATAAGATTGCATTATTGCCTTTTCTTCTAGACTGTAGCTGAATGAGTTTATTGGCGTCATTAATTTCAGTAGGATTCACTTAGCAAAAGACTGCATTGGATTCAAGACATTTCAAAATTTGGATGCTGTTACAAAGTGTTTTGATTTATCTTTGTAATGACTCCAGGTTTAATTTCTGTTTCCCATTTATTTATTTTTTAAAAAGTGAATGGATTATGCCATTAGAACATGGAGTGACACATGAATACAACTTCTCAGAAGGTTGAACACACAGAGAGAAAGAGAGACACAGACACAGAGACAGAGAGGCAGAGATAGAGATAGACAGGGAGGGAGATAATAATGAAATCTTTGTTATACCAATATCATCCTTCTGATTTCATTATTGTCCCACAGCTAGGGAAAATACATAGAGTGCAGAGTCAGCTGAAACATAGACAGGACTATCCAGTATGGTTTCTTTGCAACTTCCTGTGAATTGATAGTTGTTTCAAATTAGAAGTTTAGAAAAATTAATTGGAAAGATTAATGGCCTGGATTTTGTGGCCAGAATAACAAAATAAAGAAAGGAGTTAAATTTTTATAAGGGAAGAGATGCAATGGCCATTATTTGCAGATAACATGGCTGTCTACATAGAAAACTGTATAAAACATGTTTTGGGCTCATATAAGAATTCAGCAAGGTACAATATAAAAGATTAACAGATGCCATTTCCAATAATAGTAGCAAAAACAAATGAAAATATCTAGGAACACATTTAAGCAGTATTGTACTGGACTTCTGAAAAGGAAGCAGGGCCATTCACTAATGGTAGGAAAGACAATGCACACAGAGTGCAGGAGACGATATGGGCAGCTGCATTTATTATTTAGAGTTTTAAAGATGGCCAATTGTTCCTGGTTGTGTTACAAAGGACAGTGTGAGGTAATTGATAAAATCTGGGATTTAGATAGGAGTGTGATACTCTAATCACTCAATTTTGATATTTTTAAGGTGGTTTTGTGGGAGAATGCTCTGGTTAAGAGGAAATAAAATGTGTTTAGGAGCAATGGGGCATCTCATCTGCATCCCATTCCAAATGGTTCACAGATTAGTATGCCTAACACATGACTACTAAAATACGCCTGTCTCTAGCCACACATATGATAGATCCTTGAATCTGTCCCACTTCATCTATATTGTAGTTTTTTGTTTGAAACCAAGTGTCATTGGGTAGCCTTGATGTCCTTGGCCTTCTGGGAACTAGGGTGCCATGTATGTACCTCCAGCCCTAGTTACAGCTATGATGTTATTTGGGGATTCTAGATTAACGGAATGCAGAAATTCTTTTAAACCATGTTTATAGCTTTTCTGTAAAACTGGAATTATTTCAGAGTAAGATTGTGTATATACATACATGCGTGCATGTGAGTGTGGTGTATGCATATAAGCATACGTGCAGAGGGATGTCTTTGTGGGCATGTGTGGAGGTCAGAGGTCAGTGTTTCGTGTATTCCTTACACCACTTTTCCACCTTATTTTTTGATTTATTTATTTTTATTTATGTCTATGAGCTAGCATGAGTATGCAGCATGCATGTGTAGGTGTCCACAGAATTACAGGAATGAGCCCCCTGATGTGGGTACTGGGAGCAGAACCTGGGTCCTTTGAAGAGCATCAGGCACTCTTGACCTTGAAGTCATCTCTCCATCCCCTTCACCTTGTTTTTTTGAGACAGTGTCTCTCATTGTACCTGTAGATGTCCGGATTATCTAGACTGGGTAGCCAGTGAGCTCCAGAGAGCTTCCTGTCTCTGACTTCCTGGGCTGGGGTCATGGCAGACAACGCTACTCTGGCTTTCATGTGAAAGTTAGGGAATGCATTTGGGTTCTCAGGCTTTCACAGAAAACACTTTACCAGTGAGTCACTCAAATCCTGGAGACATATTTTAATAGTCAGTAGAACTGGAGAGAATATAAGGGACTGACATATTGGACACAGGGTGGGTAAGAAGGAGACAAATTGTAATACACACAAACCTTGATACAAAGGCATAGTATTATCAGATTCCACAATGTGGAGTGTTGGTAAGGAAAAATTGTGACTCATTCTGTCTTGAGAAATTAACCATCAGACAAAGCCCTGAGCATTAGGAGGTAAGCCATGGGTCACTGGGGTGCAGAGGAAAAGGGGAAAATTGGCATTCTGCTGTTAATTCTTTTATTCATGCTGGGGACTGAATCTATGACTCCTAGACACTAATCAAGCACTTTACCATGTTATATATTCAGCATAACCTAACTGTTATGTTATGCTGAATAAAATGAATATGCTCTCTTATTTGAGGGATGCTGCAGAAGAGATACGCAATACATGCAAATAAATGGGCATATAATGTCAAATTGTCATAAGTGTGGCTGTAAATGGAGCTGGACACAGTAACAAGGATAACTGTGATAACTGAAAGGGAATATAGCATGCTTATCTCAGCCACACCTATTTTTCTTTTATTGCTAGATGGCTCAAGCAAGTGCCAACCCCAGGGTCTTTGCACTTGCTCCTTCACGGGGATGTTGTCGCCCAGATCCTGTCTGGCTCACTCCCTCATTATATTACATCCTTTTTCAAAAGTCACTTTTCCAGAAATACTTTCACTGGCTATGCTCTCTGCCTGTCCTCAGACCTGGCTGTCTGTGCCTGGGCTCTGCTCTCTCCTCCACAGCATCTGGTGCTATTGTCTAAGCATGGACACACAACTGTATTCTTAGGAATCAACTTCACGTGGGCTGAGGACACATTTACTGAGAATCACAGCAGTCTGTGAGGTTAGGAGATGGACAAATGTCTGCCTCACACAGCATCCTTCTAGTTCATCAGCACAGTTAGTTCACTGATGAACTAGGGTATATTTCAGGAAGGGTGGGCATGGAAGATTATCAAAATAGAACATGAGTGTAACAGGAACACTCATTGAGAAAGACACTAGAGAAAGCAGGACATGAAAGCTGGGGGGCTCTCTCTCTGGAGGTCACTAGAAATGCGGAGATGCAGGTGCCTCCCACAAGGTAGCCTAAGGGAACAGCAATGGGGCTGTTGCAACTTTCCCAGGGACTCTGGGATTCATTCTGAATGACATGGAAAAATCTTATGAGACGAACAAAAGATTTTCAAGTCACTTTTATGGAGGTATAATTTGCCTTCAATGACATGTTCTCATGTTGAATGCTCAGTTCAATAATATTTGACAAATGAAGATGACTATGTAACTGCCACTCAAACTGATAGAGGATATTTCCATCATGCCAAAAGTTCCCGGGTGCTATTTTTCAACTGTTCCCCACTCCACTTTTACAACCACTGGTCTGATTTTTGTCGGCATAACTGAATTTGTGCTTTCAGATAAACAGAATTATATAGTATATAGATCATGTATATGACTTATGTGTGTACGCATGTGTGCTTGTGTATGTGCATTGGTGTGAATGCACGTGTGCACATAAGATGTTTAAAGATGGAATCTAGAGAAAAGCCCCACCCTGCGTGCCATGCATCCAGGGTTGGCATGACACAGACAGCCATGGACCTGGGGCACCCTAACTCCTCCTCCTCCTGCCAAACGACTGGATTCCAGAGAAACTCCCCACCCCTTATTTGCCCCACAATGCAACCAAATGCATCAACCTATAGCCAGCCTGTTGCCATGGGTCACCATGATGATCATTTTCTGATGAGGAAGCACACCACCAGGGCAACCTGAGTGGGACAAGGAGAGCTAAGTGAAGGTCTGGGGCTGTCCAATCCAAGCTCCAGGGGGAGAGCATAGTACTTTGTAGTACTGGCCAGATGGACACTATTGGTGTGAGCAGAGGTATGGTATGGTGGCTCATGGGAGAATGAGAAAAACAGAATGGTTCAGGTCCTATGGACAAAGGTACATTTGAAGAGATAAGAGAGGAATGGAGGGGGTTGGGATGATGAGAAAGTTGAAACCTTAACCAGCAACAGCACATGGGAAATCTTGCCCTCCACTTTGTCTGGAAAGCACAGCAGAAATCACCCTGTAGATGAAAGCACAGCTGCCCAGGCCCAGACCCAAGGATAGAACTTGGCCTGTGTCAATATCCACCCCATCTGTGATCTGCTGGAGAACGTGAAGGGACCTGACCTGAAGACCCAGAGTTGCAGAATCTCCACAACACAGGGCAACAATAGGATATTCAGGAGGAGCCCAAGCAAGTGCCCAGCATCAATAGGGTCATCGAAACCAGAGACCTTGGACCAGACCAATGACTCTTTATAAGAGTTACTTGCAAGTAGAGATATATGGACAAAGGGGTACACAGAGTGACTCACAGTGTCACACTGCAACTTCCACAATGAGATTTTTAAGTTTTTCCTTTTTTATTTCATTTTATTACTTTTTCTCCTTCCTTTTTCCTCTTAATTTTTTTTTATTTGGGGAGGGGTAGTGTGCAGGAGCAGCAAGTGGATGCAAAGGACAGGGAAATGAATGGGATTGAGATATATGATGTAAAAGACAATAGAATAAATAAAATAAAATAAAAAATGAAGATGAAATTCAGGGTCTTGCATGTGCTTGGCCTGTGCACTGAGCAATGACCCAGCCTTAGTATGTACACTTTTGTGTCTGACTTCTTTCCTTCGTATTTCTGAGATTCCTCCATATGGAGCATTTAGTCTTTGTTCTTTACTACTAAGGAGTATTCCATTGTAGGAATGCACCATAATTTGTTTTCCTATTGGCAGATATTGGGTATGGGAATATTATAAACAATACTATACAAAGAAGTCAAGAACTTACCCAATGGAGCAAAGTTAGTAAAGAAATAAGAGGTGAGCTCACCAGACCACCTGGAGAGTCTGTGTACAGTACATGGCACTTCATACCCAGGTGTTCCTGAACTACTTTAATTAGTCAGACTGGAGTAAGTGTGCACATGTGCCTGTTTGTGCAGTATAACATCAATATAGCATAATTGTCCAACAACCATCAGGTATTTAGTACCTACCCATTTATAATCTGTCTCTATCTCTGTCTCTGTCTGTCCATCCATCTATCTATTCATTGGTAATCTAACTATCCTCAATTTATTATCAATTTCATCACCATTGTCATCATCAACATCACCATCATCTATCTCCATACATGCATCCATCCATTGATCCTCACTACTTAGGTTTCTTTACTCTTTTAGAAGTAATTTATCTCACCGTGTTTCATAAATTCACATTTGAAAGCTGTTATCTAGTTTAGATGTTCATAAGTACATGTATTGTTTAGAAATTTTAATCATCATGGCATCCTGGTTTCAAATAATACCAATGAAATAATGAGTTATCTTGCAGGATGGCTCCCTTGGGTTGAACACGTCTTAATCTTCCATGTGAGGTCTGGCTGCTAACTTCTGTTCAGTCAGAAGCTTGGGGTCCCCCTAGATAAAACCTCAACATTTACTCAACCCAGACTTTTCTGTCTCCCTTTTGCAGTCACAGGATTTGACCGAAACTTCATGAAGAAAGTATAAGTGGTGTGATATAGTTCTGATTACACTGTTTCCTTTCCTTCCGGGCCACACAGCCAGATCCCACTCTCCTACTTTCCTTAAAGATGGTTAGGCTCAAGTAATGGAGTTCTATCCCTAGTGTAAAAGATGATCTGGGTAGAGTGGGGTCTGTCCATGAAGTCTGATGAAGAAAGAGGAATGTTCCAAGAGGTTAAATGGGGGAAGGCACAGCCAGAAAAGTCCAAATCCCCAAGGACTTTGTAGGGCAGATTACTGTGGCTAACTGCTAAGACTTTGGAATTGCCTGTTCCAATGGGGAGTAGTCCATGTTGACTGGCAGACCCCATCTTCTTTTGGGGGAGATCTTTGATTTGGTCTTTATCCTTGAATCCTTTCAGTTGACTCAGGGCCTTAGACACGGTTTCTACATGCTGTGTCTGTTCAACACTGACAGCATGAATAACAGCAGGGATTTAAATACTCTCTTTCAATCTTGTTTGTAGGTTCCATTTGCTTTAAAATGGATGTGTTGGAGAGATTAAGAGAATGTAACAATAAATGGAGTGGCAGAAGACCAAGAAGTGGAGGCAAGAATGAAAGTGACCCCTGCTACCCATTGTATTATGTCTTTTGTATATTTAAAGTGTTTTAAAAATACAAATGTTATTACTAGCCCATTCTGCTTTCAGGTGGTAAGGGTTTCCTTCAGCAGACTCTGGCATGAAGAATGCCATGCTGCTGAGTGGTTAGGATTCCCAAGTTAGGGAGACCTGTGCTGAACCTGCTGCTCTGCATCACCACCTGTATAGCCATGAGCACCTCTCCAGGCCCAAATTTCTTTATCTATAATATACTATAATTGAAGGACTGATGTCACAATTGGTTAGAAGGACTGCATGAAGACACTGGGTGTCCATGTGTCACATCTCAGTTCAGTGCCTGCTTGAAATAGCTGCATAAATGTTAGCTGTTACAATTAGACATTGAGTAAATGCCTTCTGAATTGCTACTGAGCTGAACAGCCAGATTCTGTTCAAAATTAAACAAACAAACAGAAATAATGCGTAGATCCACACACCCTGCATTTGTGCTGTCTAGGTTAGTTTGTCTGAATTTATTTAAACTGTAATACAATCAACAGCCACAAAACAGTCTTTGACTGGGCTGCCTCCCTTCCCCTGTTCTTTCTATTCTATTTGGCATGTATTGATGACCATTCAGAAGGAATGTTTATTCCCTGTGCAATTACATTTCCGGAAGGCTCAAACAAGGGAGGACAGTGGTATGATGAGGAAATTTTATTAAGAGATTATTTAATGTTATTGATAACATTGCACCAAGAGTCAAGGAAAGGCACTAATCGATAGATGCCCACATCAATGTTTAATCTACTTTCAGTCCTTTGCTGGAGTATTTAATTAGCTTGTGATTTGGAAAATTGCATGGCGTTCACAAGACAATGAGTGTTCTGGAGCTAAAGGGAGAAGTGATTATTTTGCTTCCAGTGTCTGGTGAAAAATATCTGGAATTTGCAGTGATGGGTAGAGTTCATAATAGACAGAAGGGATAGGTGGCTCCAGAGGGTCTCACTCTGGGATTTGTGCTTGTTTATTCCATGTTTGAATCCTTTAAATCTCGTTCTCACCCTTTGGGGCTGGTTTCATCCTCATTTTGTGGATGATGAAGCACACAGTGGGTTTCAACAGCTTGCTCTCAGCTTCACACTTGGCAGCTGTGTTTCTATCCTCCACTGAGTCAGCTCATTAGTTTTGTCATCTGAAAAAGTTTCCTCAATGTAACTGATCTATGTCACCCATGACTCAAGGAAATGGTAGAGAGATGATAAAATGCCTGTTTGGTGGACTTGGAAAAGAACAGGCAAGATAGTAGAGCCCCTGGCCCCTGATCCCAATAGCCATGTCCTATTGAGATTGAGATTAAAGATAGAATTGAGGTTAGCTGTTAGAGACCTGGACGTGGAAGCAGCCTGGATGGCACAATAGACCCTGGATAATCTCGGGGTTCTTTGTAAGTGTTGTTAGGAGAGAAGGCAGAGAGAGAGAGAGAGAGAGAGAGAGAGAGAGAGACATAGAGAGACAGAGACAGAGAGACAGAGACAGCAGTGTGCAAGGGATAAGGCCAGAGTTTGCTTATTTTAAAGAAAGGGACCATAGGTCAAAGAAAGACTAGCTGGAAAAGGCAGGAAAACAGAATCTCTCCTAGAGCTCATGAATTTTAGCCCAGTGAGACCCATGTAGCACTCCTGACCTATAAAATAATAAAATGTGCTGTTTTAAGCCCTTACATTTTGGTGGCTAGTTATTTCAGCAACAGAAAACTACTGCTTGTACCATCTATTATCTCACACAGTCACATCTTTCTCTTACAATGAGAAATTTCCAATCTGCTTAGGTCCTAGTTTAGGGCAGCAACTGGGTCATGTTTATCAATAGGCCAGATAAAAGGGTACAAGTTCACTCTGCCAATGCTTGTGTCTACTCCTGACCTTTACTCCTATAAGGGAGAACCTGTGCTCAGCTGTTCTCTGCTGGTGCTGTGTGCATGAGTACCTTGGTCTGCTATTCCTTAAGATGGCCAGGTGGTGGTGTCGCATGTTCAAGCATCCAGTGAGAGGAAGGGGAAGAGTGAGGGTCCTAGTGAGAGTAAAAACCTAAGCTACAGGCTCTGACTAGTTTATCCACATTTATGATGTGGCATCATAGATTCATGTCCAGTTCATATATTCAAGCAGTATTCTTCTCTGTCTCTCTGTCTCTGTCTCTCTCTCTTTATCTTCTCCGTGTGTGTGTGTGTGTCTCTTGCTGTCTCCGTGTGTGTGTGTGTGTGTGTGTGTGTGTGTGTGTGTGTGTGTGTGTTACTTGCATGCACGTGTGTTACGTGAATGTGGTCTGGGAACACAGTTCAGTGATAGTGTGTGACAGTTCCAGCTGTGGAGGCCAGAGGACAACTGTGGGTGTCAGTCAGTCATCCCTTTCCATTTTGTCTGAGACAAGGTCTTTTGTCTAAGGGTGCTAGCTGAGAGACAGGCTTCTGGGCATTTGCCTGTCTCTACTTCCCATCACCCTGTAGGAGTGCTGGGATCATAACTATGTGCTATCATACTTGGTTTTACATAGGCTCTGGAGGTTCACACTCAGGTCCTCACATTTGTTCATCAAGTGCTTTGCCCTGTGAGCCTCACCTCTCTTGTTTCTTTCATTTCTCTTATTTCTATGATACTGAGAGATGCACCATGCCTCATGTACCCTAGGTGGATGATCTACTGCTGATCTGAAGGGCCAGGCCTGCTTACATTTTATTTTTAGACAGGGAATCACTAGATTTCCCAAACTGGTCTTGAACTTGCTCTGAAGCTCAGTCCCTATTTTAGCCTCCAGGGTGGCTGTGATTGTCAGCCTGTCCCACTAAACTTGTTTTTTTTTTTTTTTTTTTTGTTCCCTATGTTTATGATTCCTTTGGGCTCTCTTGCAGGGGGAATTGGGCTTTAGATGGGGTTTCAGTACCGATCTCAATGTAAGCTCACCTTAACCCTAAGATGCCCATATCTGGGTCTGCCCTATCCCCCACCCCAAGCCCAGGACAAGGTCAGGGGCTGCCTCAGTGTCAGAGGGCTGAAGTGCAGCTTTGATTCTGAGGAACTAGTTCACCTATTTATGGGGGCCATGAAATCCCATTTACTGCTTCCAAACTGGAAACTTGGAAGCCAGTGGCACAGCCCAGACTGTGTCAAGCCCCGAGATCATCAAGAGATACGAAAACCAGGCCCAGAGAATAAAGAGAAGACTATGTTCCCATCCTCAGTAGTCAGGACTGTAAAGGGTACAGTCTTCTTTAAGCCACTTTTTATTCTACCCTCAGTCCCCAGAAGATTGAAAGCTGCCCATCCAAGTAGGGAAGCTTTCTCTGACACCAAGCCAAATGTTAATCTTATCCCGAAAGACCCTCACAGACATACACACCCAGAGACGAGAGATCGTGTCCAACCTGGGTACTCCCAGTGACATCAGGCAGACTCACCACTAATCCAACAGCCACGCCCTTGGGAACAGATTCAGAAAGGTCAGGACATTTCCCAAGGCATCCCCATCACCTGCACTGTTGTAACTGCCACCCAGACTGCTCAGCTCCAACCAGGCTGACTTGCTGACTCCACTGGGAAGGCTTACCACTCCTCTGAGCAGATAGGGACTTCAGTAGTTAGAGTCAAAGCAAAGATACACACGAAGAACAGGTGTCATGGTCCCCTGCCTTGGAGATGACATCTGGCCTGTCAGGCACCAGCTGTGTGCAGCTGAGAAAGTCACTTAATGTCTGTCTCTAGGCATTGGTTGCCTCATCTGCAAAGAGAGTAGGTGTTGTGAGAGTGACTTCAGGAAAGCTGAGTGTCTGCAGGAGGCTGGGTGCTAGTTCATTGCTCACCACTGAAGCACACACATTTTTCAAAGAGCCTGAAATACAGTAACTCTTGCTCTATTTTCTCTCTGCCAAATGGAATATTTAAAATTTTTTATTAATTAACTAATTATGTATTTTGAGTCAGGGTCTCACCATGTGGTCCAGACAGTCCTCCAACTTGCAGTTCTCTTATCTCAGCTTTCTACATGCCCAGGGTAAAGGCATGTGTTTCCTTATCAGCCTTCAATTATTTTTAAACAAATAATGCTTGATGTGTGTGCTGTAGTTTCCACATCACATCTAATCTTTCCCAGGTGCCTCTGAGCACCAGCCACCTGTCTCCTTGGGCTCCTGCAGGGTCTGGTCACCACTGAGCCTTTTCCCGCCATTGTCCTGGTGCCCCTCCTCCCTGCCTGCTGGGCTGTAAGATTGCTAGTGCAATCATGGTGGTGAATTACCTTGTTCCTGCTCTGTTTGTCAGCAGGAAGGATTTATGGGGGGAGAGAATTCTTCCTGGAGACTTTCATCTTCTGTGTGCGCACAGGCTCACCCCCAGCCCTCCTCCCGGACCCCATCCATCAGCTGCCCTAAGTATATATATATTATCCCACCTGTGCCCTCTGATGCCTTTTCTTCCTCTCTTGCTTCCTTTGAGCCAAACACGGGTAGAGGTTAATGGAGAAGATGTGTAACCCGGTTGGCTTTGGCAGCAGAAATCTCCAAGACGCTTTAGGAATGTGCCTTCTTCGCATCCATGGTTGTCCGAAGCTGAAATATGGTCACAAGGAGCCCAGGAAATAGGCCCCATCCTCTTTTCCTGATAGAATTGAGCCATCTTTTTCCTAGTTGCTGCCTGCCACCCGTGCTGGAAGGTTAATCTCTTCCTCCTCTCAACTAGTGCATTTATCATAGGGAAGTGGTCTGTGGTGCAAAATATTGATCAAAAGCCTGCCAGGTCCTCTGCTGGGTTGAAATTGAGTGTTGCAGTCAATCAATTGCCTGGCATTTGGTGGTGTGGAGAGCACGGTGACCGGAGAGTGGCGAGTATGGTGAGGCTGATAGATGGAGGGAAGGGACAACAGACCAGGCTGGGGGGCTAGGCACATCCTCCTCTGACTGTCTCTCCTGATTGGCTCACAAAGCAGGTGTGGTCAGTGTTGCTGGGCAGGATTGGGAATCACAGCAGAGTGATCTTACCAGCTTCAGGGTCCTCATGGAAAAGACACACACACACACACACACACACACACACACACACACACACACACTCTACAACACTGTATGAGTTAATATGTGGACAAAGTGTCAACCACTAACCCTGCAAAACTACTCAGAAAAATAGGGGTACCAACTTAAGGTACAAGTGGCACTCAAGAAATTCAATTTAATGGAGATGGCAAAAGGGCTCACACTCTCAGTCTGTCTTCTTTGCAGAAACACTGATACTTCTTTGTGCAAACTATGCTGAATAATTAATTCCCTCTGTTATTCCATTCTTTCTTATCTTACTCCATTTCTTCTTTTGTGTGTATGGCAGGGTGTATGTGTTTGGGCTTGCCAATACATGGAGTCTGGAACTGCCTTCTCCTATAACTACCCTCCTTGGTTTTGACACAGGGGTCTCTTTCTGAACCCAGAGCTCAGGGTTTCAGTGAGAGTGACTGGCCAGTACACCCTGGGTATTCACCAGTCTGTCCACCCAGAGCTGCATCCAGGATGCTGCCAGGCACTTTGTTGAGTACCAGTGGTGAAGAGAAGTCCTGAGGACGATGTATCTCCTCAAGTGGTTCCCAGTCTTCACTCTTGCAAGTAGAGACTATCTGTGGGATGTTTCCTTGAAACTTCCCATGCCTCATACTGAGGCAACAGAGAAGGCACATACACTTTGCTTAGGAGAGCAGCATAGCTAGGTAGGCTTCAGGGGGGTGGTGGTGTTTGAACAGTGGTTCGAGGAAGGGTTAAAGGTCCATCAAGGAATGTGGAGTGGTGATGACAGGATGCATGCAGAGTGAACCACTTGTGCACAGGAGCCTTTAAGAAATCTGCTGTGGCTGATCTAACAACCACCAGCCCAGAGAGGCAGGAGGAGCCATGTTGTTAGCTATGTGACAAGCTATGGATGGTTTTGCAAGAAGTGAATAGGATCATATAAGCAAAGGGCTTACTTACCACAGTGCTTGGTGGGAAGTATGTGCTTGAATGGTATCAGTCCCTGTAGAAACTGGGATAATTGGTTGTCAGCAGCAGAGAGCTATCTATATCAGCAGGAGTCTCACATGGACACTGCATTTGGGTATGTGAAGGAACTGCTTGCCAAAGTGTGAAGTGGCAATAAAGCAACCCACAAGGCACACACAGCGCAGCAGCCTGAGGAGTGGCAAGATTGGGGGAGCATAACTCCATCAAACCTGGAGGGGAAGAGGAGGGCGCTGCTGTCAGACCCCAGAGAAAAAGAGGAGAGGCAGAGGGAGAGGGAGGGAGAGGGAGGTGGGGGAATGAGAGCTGGGCTGATTCTGAGTTTTGGGTGGCACTATTGCAGCCCACCCTTCATAACACCACAGTCAGGGCTAAGAAAGGTGCCATTGCCTCCCCTCCTCTCTCCCTCTTTCTCCACCAGTGCTCACTATTGTCCAGGGATGTGGGGAACCTGAGGCCTTAGGAGCCAAGCCTGAAATCTTAGGGCCAGAGAGAATGGCTGAGGAAGACACACTTCAGCCTCCCAGGTGGTGACTGACCCAGTTGAGTAGTTGAGGCAGCAAGTGCTTGTCAAGCAGCCAGACAGTTTCCATGTTCAATGAAGTCAGGAGTGCTGTCAGATTATAGGCATGAGACTGGCTGCAGGAAATATCAGCTCCCCAGTTTCCCTTCCCTCAGCTGCCTAAGGAGCTGCCCGGGTTTTCTGACCACATACAAGGCCCAAGACCCCGAATATGTCATCTCTATTCAACCAGCTCTGCAACTATGTGGAGAGGGAGGGTATGTCTTCCAGCCTGATTCGGGTCTCACTTCTCTCTGGTAAAACCACCCTCACTTAAGTACTCTGAGCCTCAGTTTCCTTGTCTTTAAAGTGGAAGCAGTACCATATTCACCTGGTCATAGAGGAAAACCGAGCATCTAGGGCAAGGGCTTTGGAACTACACAGCCAGATCATCCACTTAGATATGTCCTGCTGAGCCTCACACACCACATATGGAAGGCAAGGGTGGTATGAGTAGCACCATGTAAGGTGGTTAGACAGTAGATTATATTTAATAATGCATTAGAATTCTTAGCAGAACAAAATGTAATAAGCTTGTTAAATGCTAACTGATCTGATTTTTATTATCATTAACAGCATCATCATCACCATTATCATTGTCCCTATCATCATCCACATGGAGTCTATCCAGGTGGATGCTTCCATATTCCTAGAAGCTCTCCTCAGCTGTGCTGAGAATGGTACCTGGGCACATGCTTCTATCCTCTAATCATAGGAAGGAAGAAGCACGTCAATTTGCCTCACATATCCCATTCACTTTTTCCTCCTTCCTGATTTTGTTTCTTGTTGATTGCACACTATCTTGAGCTGCTGTTCAATTGTAATAGCCAGTTTCTCTTGCTCTGTGGAGATCAGGTAGCAACCACTTATGGCTCTTACCCATGGTGCTCAAATTCCCAGTGCTCACTGGTGGATAAGCAGCCCTGACTGTGCCTGGGGCGGCCGAGGGTAGATGGTAGGCTTGCTGACATGGTTAGGGACAAGGGAGATGGGCTCCCAGATCAGTCTCCCATGCTCACATCCCTTTCCCAGAAAACATGCATGCTGAGAAAAGGGACAAGAAACTGCTTTTTATTTTCTTTTGCTTTGTGAAAGAACCAATTGTCCATGAAATCAAATAAAGGTGAAATACATATGGAAATACTGTGGGCCTGCTAAAATCAGTTAGATGAAAAAATGAAACTCAGAAGTCCTGCCCGTCTATGCTGCTAAGATTTATAATCATATTACATTGCTTGTGGAGTGGCAGCAACAGGCACAGAAACATAAGTGTGTGAGTTTAAAATACGATTCTGGGCAGCCTAGTGTGGTGCAGAAACCTCTCCCGCAGAATGAGGGGACAAGAACCTGTACACATCACCCACCTCCATGCTGAGTGAGTACACACCACTGGGAGATCACAGCTGTGCAATGAAGGTGCAGGGTGTGACACTTTTTGCATGCTAGCCATCATCCTTTTTTTATGTTCAGTGATTGGTTGCCAAGGACTATCAATTGCATTTTCTATTTTGCAATGGAAGTGATGACTTAAAACTAGGTGAAAACTCTTCAAGCTGCTGAATTTTCTTCATTGATTCTCATAGGTCTTAAGTCTCTCAGCTGCAAGAAGGTAGTTGCTCACCACTGGTGCTGCATGGGGAATATTGAGCTTGGTACATTTTTACACACATAAACACAGACACACTGTCAACACATGAACACGGCCATGTTCACAATCACACGTGCACACTGCTTTCAGGTACTGCCTGTCAGGTCCCCAAGGTATGCTATGTGGTCCTCAGAGATGAGGTGTGGGAAGACCCTGGGTTGTAAAGTGTTCTGGGCAGACAAATCCAAGACTCATGGAGCAGATAGTGGCCATACTGTTAGATGCTCCATTCACCGGATGCTGCTGAGAACAGGATGTTCTCTTCCGGTGCCTCTTCTTCTACTCCTGTGATAAAAGCACCATAACCAAAAGCAACTCATGGAGGAAAGGGTTTGTTTCAGCTTACACATCACAATCCATTACCAAAGAAATTCAGAGCAGGAACCCAATGCAGGAACCTAGAGGCAGGAACTAAAGTAGAGGCCATGGAGGAGTACTGCTTACTGGCTTTGTCCCAGTGGCATTCTTAGCTTGATTTCTTAACATCCAGGACCACTATCCCAGGAGTTTTACCACCCACAATGGCCTGGTCCCTCCCACACCAATCACAGCCTTTTCTTGGGAACTGTTTGGTCCTCTAATTTCTGACCCTTCCTCTTCCTGGAGTCCTTTCCAATCTTGCTCTTATTCTGTGAGTGCTCATGACCTCTCTTCTTGGATTAGTTTCCTATTGTTGGTATGACAAATGGGCCCAAGCTTGTTACTTTAATCAACAGGGATTTATTATTTTTTGATTCTGGAGGTCAGAAGCCTAAAATGGTCCTCACATGGCTCCAGTCAAGCTAACAGGACTGTAAGCCCCCTGAAGTTTCTGGTGAAGAATCTGTGCTCTGGCCTTTGCTAGCTCCTGAAGATTGCTTCCTCCACCTTCAAAGCCAGCCAGCACAGCCTCTGACCTCTGCTTCCATCACCAGATGCTGGCCCTGCATTCCAGTATCTTTTTTACAGGGACCACCCAGATGATCTATACTCCCCCCACCTCCCTCCTCTCTCTCATTTTTAAATTCGATTAAAGTATTCTTTGTTTTTGAGAATTTAAGGACCTGTATACAAGGAAATATCACATCTATCCATCATTTTCTCTAGTTCCCTCCATATCTCCCTCAACATAGCCCCTCTCAACTTCACATTATTTATTGTTTATAGCCCTTTAAGGCCAGTTAGTGCTGGTTATATGTATCCACCCACTGAAGCATTGAAACCTATAGGTGGCTCCCCCTCTCCCCAGAATCTATAATATGTCCTCATAAGGGGCAGGGCCTGGAGATCATTTACCCATTTATGTTGGACTTCTGGCTGGCTTGATTATGTAGGTCTTGATTATGTAGGATAACCACAGCTGCAGTGAGTTCATGAAGACACAGTTTCCCAGAACCCCTCCCCACACTCTGGCTCTTGCATTCTTTCCTCTTCCTTCTTAGTGTCCTCTCATCTCACCATCTCCACTTATGAACATCTGTAAGTTCGCCTGCGATTTTACTCACAGGTCCCAGGGATTGAGATGTGGGCCTTTAGAGCGTAAAGGCACCACCACCAAGCCTCATGACCTACACGATGGAAGGAAAGCACTTCCTGAAGATGTCCTCTGACCTCCACCTGTGTTCCATGGCACATGCACAAGTAACAGTTTTCTGAGTAGATGTGGACATCTTTGGGAGAACTATTAGTCTGCCAACCACTGACCTTAGTCAAGTCTTCCCTGTTTATCTCCTTTGTCAGAAATGTCCTTTCTTGGATATTTAGGGTAAATGGAAATCTTACAGATACTTGAACCTAACTGGTACCACCAAAAATGGCAGGAAATACCAAGTGTTGTTGAAAATCTAGAAAAATGGAAGTCTCTGTCACAGCTGAAGTGTGCATTTGGTCAAGAGCCACTGCAGAAGATAACTGGTGGTACACACCTGTATTCCCAGCATTCAAGTCCCAGGCAGCAAGAACAGGAGTTTGAGATCAGCTCCTTCTCCTGCCAAAAAACAACAAAGTCATGTTTCAGGCTTTACATGCACTCCCTGTGGACTGGCTTGTTCATAGAGATGAGGGTACAGGACCATCAGAAGACAGGTTCTGGAATGCTCACAGTGGCTGTGTTTATTGTGGTCCATACAAAAAGGACTGCATGTCCACTCTAGTGCCCTATGTAGATACAGTACAGCATCAGGAATGAGCACAATGTGAATACTCACAATAGAATTAATATAGCTAATGAAGTGATATGAGAGAGAGGTAGCGCAGAAGACACCTGCACTTCCTTCATTCACTTAAATCTCAAGAGCAGACAGAACATCTTCCAGTATTGTGAGATTGACACCCTTCCACCAATAGGTGGTTCCTTATTTGTTCCAGACTCCATGCAAGCTGTGACTGTGCTGGGAGGGATGGCGATTTCTGAAGCTGGGTCACAGGCAGGCTGCAGCTTCAGCCTGGGGTTCCTCTTGGGATGCACACTTCGGAATTCTGAACCCTCATGAGGAGTTTTTCTACCAGCACAGGGCTGGACTTGAGAGAGCACACAGATATGGAGGTGTAGGAGGGCTCCTAGCTAGTGTCTGAATTTCCCTACCCTAGTGAATTCAGTGTTGAGCCTTTGAGTTGCCCCCACCCAGACAGAATAGAATGAGGCATATGTGTCCAGACTGCAATAAACCAACCAACCAAAAAACAAAGAGGTAAAACTAACCAGTGGTTAGAAGTGAGGAGAGTGGGCAGCCTGGTCGGGAAGCAGAGAGAGGGGGCCCTAGGCTTCGATGTTCTGTCTTTGCCTGGGAGCTGGCCTCCTAGGTGAGCTCACTAGTGAATCTGTGAGCATTTATTGGGTTGCATGCCAGTGTTTCTATTTTCCTCCCTCCATTTCTGTCTCTCCCTTACACCTATCTCATTCTCTTCCTATATAGACATTTCTATACTATGTGTCATGCTTCTATAAAAAGAACATATGTGATAGAGCAGGAGCTAAGTTATGGCTCAGATCCACCTTAGTTCCTGGCTTAGAGAAAGAACCTGAGCTGTTACCTGTGTTCCTCAGAGCTCATTTGTTCCCAAGGAACATAAGCTTACAAGTCAAAAGAGGTGCCTGGGACTCTCACACAAGTGAAAAGACCAGTTCTCCCAGCCCACGGATAGGACAGAAAGAGGACTCATCTCTGCACTCGTCCCCATGAAAGAAGTGTAATCTCTCATCTCATAAGTCAAAGTGAGTCATGTGCGTATCCCTGGGTCAATTGGATTGCCCAGGAAGATGAATTGTTGTGATTGGCCAGGGCATTATCAAACACCGATTCCTGAAGCAGGGGTGCTGTCACTCACACTGCAGTCACATTAATGTAAAGAAAGCAGAGTAGGGAGAGCGCATGCTGGAAAGGCGGTGCAGAGACTGAGCCCCACTTTCTCTGCCTGTGAATTGGGTTGAATGCTGATCCCGAAGTGTCTTCCTGAAAGTGAGGGTGCGTATTTTTTAATTATGAAATATGAACCACCCATTTTATTTCAGTAAATAATTTTATAATTCTAGAAATACAAAGATATCAAATTCCATCTTTCAGAGTCACAGGATTTTGAACACAGTGCTGAAGGATTTCTTAATGCAAGATGAAGTTTCTCAAGGATGTGGGTCCTACAACTAGCCACTGGCCTTGCTTGGGCTATAAACTTCTAGACATATACCTAATTGCTTAGACAGGAGGAGGGAAGTAGGGAGGAAGGGGAGGATGGAGGGAGGGGTATTGATGATTGTAAAGTGGAGTCAGAGATAGGTTGATAAACGGTAGTTTTTTGGGGAAAATGACTCATGCAAGGCAGCCAGTGACCAGGTTTGCACCGGAGCAGGACAGACTCTGAAATGTTCCCCAGTCAGCCCATCCAGGTGAAAGAGAGCCACGTGCACACCACCCTTCTTCTTAAACTTCCCAGGAAGAGCAGACACATAAGGCTGGCGTCCTCGGTAAGATAAGTCCTTATAAAAATATTTAGATTAATGGTTATGGTTGATACTTAAGACAGAGCTAGCAAATAAGAAATCCTAGCCATTGGCCAGCAGCATTATAACTAATATTAATCTCTGTGTGTTATTTGGGGGCCCTAAAGTGGCGGCAGAACTCAGGCAGCTGGTGGAAAGAGCTATCATTACAGAGGGGAGTGGAGAGAGGGAGGGAAAGAGGGAAAGACAGAAGGAGGAAGGGAAGTAGCAAGAAAGGAGGGAGGGGAGTGGAGAGAGGGCTTCACATTCTCTTGCAGATTCTTCTCACCCTCTATTTTAAAGATGATGATGACAAATGAGGCTTAGAGACACTGAGTGACTCTCCTCAATCACCTAGGTGTTGCCAGCCCTGTAGGTGCAAAGCCTTCTTTCTAGCTAACTACACATACCCGGGTTTCTAAGGATCATTAGGAAGACTATTCCTTAACCCACATAGTTTTGTGGTGGGTTCCTTTTTGCATTATAGGAGCTTACTAGCACCTTAGGCTTCTATTTAGTAGGCACCAGGAAATACCCCTCCCTATTCTTTTAGCTGTGGCAACTGAACTGTCTCCAGACATTGTTGAAAGTCCCCCAAAGAGCAAGCATCCTAGTGGAGAGCCATTGTTTCTACAGCAGCCACTGTCCCATCTTTGTCCCTCACCAGTCCTGTGATTGATGGGGGAGCTTTTTCATTTCCTTCAGCCTCAGTTTCCTTATCTGTAAAATGGAAATCCAAGCCATAGAGGTACAGGTGTGTGGCTCTATGGCAGAGTGTGTGCCTAGCATGGTGAGACTCCAGCTCCACCAGAACAGTGTCTGCCTACATCGTATGAGCAGGACAGTCAGCAATTAACTTGTATCCTAAGTGCTTCCTAGCTGGCAGGTGAGGTAATCTCTCACTACGGTGCATGTAATTTTCCAGAGAGGATGTTTTATATTTGGCAAATTAGAGGCATGCTGAATTGCAAATGAAGACAGGCATTTCGGGCCACTCCTGTTGCCTAATTAGTACAACACCATTGACAGCCCTGGCTCCTTCAAAGGAAGTTCCCTGGGATGTGGGCCTTCTGCAGGGCTGGCTGAGAACTCGGAACAGAGTCAGATACCCGATATCAAACGTTTTTTGTGTTCAGAGATGAGGCCAGGTTCTCCAGTGTGGCACTCTTTCAGTAAATGGTCCCCTGCTTATTAAATTCCTGCAGTGGTCACTTTAATTGGACCCGCCTCCCCCACTTGGCTAGTCAAAGCTGTACAATCCTACTCTGGCTTGGTGTCTAGAGTAGAATCCAAGTTGGAGGTGCATGCCTCTGTTTGCCCAAATTCCTCAGAGATGACTGGCTGGACCCTCACTGGCTTCTCCCACCCTGAGCACTCACAGATGAATAGCATCAAGTTTTTATCCCATGGTGTTTAGAATAAACCCACCCCCAAACACACTCACATCTGTGTCCCACCTGTGACAAAGACACATATTTCTGTTTCTGGGGTCTTGCGTAGAATAGCTGATCACTAAAAAGTGATGGTCGCCTTGATGGCCTTCCATCTGTGCCGTCGGTCCTCCAGATGTCTGTTAGAGTCCTGATCATAAAGCAAAACTGAGAGTCTGTGAGGTGGTCTCCAAGCAGCAAGCTTTCTAAGCCACTCCTGAAACAGAGTCTTAGCAGAGGCCACACTTCGGTCTGAATGCCAAGTGCCACCTGCAAGCATGTGTCAAGTCACCTAACTGGTGACCAGATGGCAAACAGGTAGCTGGAAGACATTTGAACAAGGTGTGTGCTTTCAGTTTTCTATGATATATTGCTTGATAGCCATGTTCCCACCATTGTTTCCTTCCTGTGTGTTCCAGGCAAGTGTTTGTTTTGGTTTGTTTGTTTTTAGTTTTTTGTCAATTTGGCACATGCTAGAATCATCTGAGAAAAGAGAACCTTAGCTGAGAAGATGTCCCCTTAGATTAGCCTGTAGACAAGCCGTGGGGCATTTTCTTTATTAGTGATTGGGAGATCCCAACTTATAGCGAGTGGTGCCATTCCTGGGCAATGACCCTGTGTGCTAAGAAAGCACAGGGAGCAAGCCAGGAAGCAGAGCTCTTCCATAGCCTCTGCTTCAGTTCCTGACTCCAGGTTCCCACTCTCACTTCTGGCCTTGGCCTCCCTCAATTGACTTCGACTCAAGATATATAAACCAAACAAACCATTTCTTTCTCACATTTGCTTTTGGTCATGGTATTTATCACAGCAATAGTAATCCTAACTAAGACAAGGCATATGAGTGGGTGGGTGGGTGGTGGGGAGTTGATCTGCTATCTTTCCCCCAGGGAGGGGCCCTCACAGGCTGTTCTACCTGAAATCCATACCCTTCAAGTGGATCCTAAATATCCAGCTGGTCTCATTTTATCTGGCTTGGATCCTGGTGGTCCATTCATCCCCCTATACAGTTGGATCCCACTTTCTTCCCATCTCTCCTCACCAGCATTCTGGCATCTGATAAAAAAATAAATTGAAAATAATGTAAAAAGTAAAGTCACGACACTTTGCCTTTTACTCTTGACCCTGTCTCTGATTCTTTTGGGATTCTGGATATGGGCTTCCTGAGAGAATGGCAAAGATCACACAGGTACTAAGTGCGAACCCAATTCAACACACTTCTGCTCCTTCTCCAACCAGTGCCATGGAGCTCAGCCCTCAAGCAAGCCTTGTAAAGTTACAGGACTGTGTGACCTCATCAACCTCCAGATTGTAAGTCAGGATCAGTGCAGGAAAGAGATATAGAACACACACAAGAGTTCCTGGAGATGCTCTTGTCCCAGCTAAGGTCAAACAGAAGCAAATTATTTGCACCACGTTTAAGGGGAGCTCGTTACACACAACCAAAACTAGATTGTAGAACTGCTTTGAGAGCAAATGTCCCAGGGAGCAAAAGGATTGCTCAAGAGCAGGTAAATGCAGCTGAAATCCCATTTCAGCTAGCCTGGAGGAATGTGGAATTCCTCTGAGACTCAGAGTGCCATGAATATGGAAACAGGCCTCAGTATGCATGGAGAGTGTGGTTGATGCCCAGCAAATGGGTTTCCTAGGATACAGAGGTAATGGTGTTCACAAGGCGCTGAATTCTAGCCATTTATTTTAAAACTAGGGGGAATGCTGCTTGGCCACATTGCTCCATGAGTTTGGAGGGAGGATGTCTCCCTCTTTACCTCCATTTTCCCATCTGCAAAGTGCGTAGAGCAAAACCCAGGCTTGGAAATTCTAGATCACAGCTAGTGTATTGTATGAGTCCTACTGACTGCCTACTGTTAACCTTTATTCTGACAATTTCATACTTGTATACAATACGCTGTGATAACATTTGCGCCACCCCACTGTCCTCTCCTGTCCCATTCCCACCAATCCCCATCTTCCCAAGTAGTCCTCCACCTACCTCACATGTTGTCCCTGTTTGCTTCCCTCCCTCCTTCCCTCTTGCACTCCCTTCCTTCTTCCCTTCCTCTTTCCCTACTTGCTTTCCTCTCTTCCTCTTGACTCCAGATTCTTTCTTTTTCTGTATAAGAGAACTTGGAGATGGCTGTTTGCTGAAGTGGGATTGCCAGGAAATCACCCCTGGTGGGGAAGCAGAGCCCAGGCCCCAGTGAACTCCTCACTCCTCTCAGTGTGTCCCTGAAGGTGGTTTACTGGTTACAGGACAACTATGGCTGCAATAGACACAGCAGAGGTCCATGCAAACAGCATCTGCAGTCTTCCATGGGACTCTAGAGGGATGAAGGGCAAATGTCTGCAGAACCTTCTTTAGGGCCTAGTGAACTTCCCAGGAGCACACAGGTTCCTGGATTATAAAGGAACACTTTGCGGGGGGGGGCAGTTTATGGGGGAGGTGATGGGAGGGAGTATCTGCAGAATGATTCTTGGAGATGTTAAAATCATAAACGGCTGACTCTCAGCAGTGAGATGGACAAAGGAAAAACCAGGGTGATGCCTGAAGGCTCTTAGCAGATGATGGAGGCTGCATACAAATAGGACCGTGTGACTTCAGGGTCAGGCACCAGTCCCAAAGGAGCTGAAATTGTAGAGAATCACAAACTGTTTCTGTCCTAATGATATATAACTCCTATAAGGTGGAGCTGCATCAGGTACCACCCACACAGCAGCAGACACTGCTGACACCTTTTTATAGTCGTTCTCCCATCCTTCCTGATTCATACCATTGAATTTTAAAGAATGGTAATGGAACCAAAGAACAATAACCCTCAAATTTCTTGTGGCTAGATGTGGTCAGATAGCAAGTCTCTGACCAATGAGACACAGACAGAGGTCTCCTTGACAGAGCCACTGAGAAAGCAGGCTGTTCACCCTTCCTTTTGCTTTTTCTTTTCAGGATGCAGCAGTCACCTTGTGATTAAAAGGAAAAGAAATCCATGCTAAGAGAGCAATGTGGGAAAAGAAAGCGATACGGGTTCCAGTTTTGGTGGCACCATGCAATGCTCACCATAGCATTTCCTTGTTTTATGGAAAATCTTCTACTTTAACTAAGCTACTGTGGCACCCATGTGGACATCTCCCTTAAAGACACACATTCTATTACGTAGTTCTTACAGCAAACTTGTATGCTTGACACTTGTCTTAGACTGCCTGCTATTTCCACAGGTTGGGAAATTTATTTCAAAAGGTTTGTTTAGCTTATGGTTCTGTTTTCTTTTCTATTTAATTAAAATATAATTACACCATTATCTTATTCCTCTTGTCCTTCCAACACCTTCCATGTCCCCCTACGCTCTCTCTCTCAAATCTATGACCTCTTTTACTTTAATTATTTTTGATATATATGAAAATAAATGTATAAAAGCAACTTGCTGAGCATGTGGATTAGTTTCATGTCAACTTGACACAAGCTGGAGTCATCAGAGAGGAGGGAGCCTTGATTGAGAAAATGCTTTCCTAAGATTGTAGACAAGCCTGTAGGGTATTTTCTTAACTAGTGAGTGATAGAGGAGGTGGCCCCAGCCCATAGTCCTTGGTTCCATAAGGAATCAGGCTGAGCAAACCATAGGGAGCAAGCCAGTAAGCAGCACTCATCCATGGCCTCTGAACCAGCTGCTTCTAGGTCCCTGCCCTGTGTGCATTCTTTTTCTGTTCCTTCAGTGGTGAATAGTATTGAGAAAGATAAGCCTAATAAACCTTTCTTCCCATTTTGCTTTGGTCATAGTGTTTTATCAGAGTGATCATAACCTTAACTAGAACACTGAACCAGACTACTGTTGCTAGTATGTGTATGTTTTGGTGGCTAACCACTTAGTATTGGATAAACAGTCAGGATGTTCACTCCCAGGAAAGTCTAACTTTCCCTTCTCAGGAGTCACTAATTGTCTATATCTCTTCATCTAGGAATGGGGTCCTATGATATTTCTCCCACCTATGTAGGGAGGTCCACTGGTACTGGAGTTGTTCAGGTCTTACTTAAACAACCATGTGTCATTGGCCATAGCTAGAAATCACAACCTCACAGAGAACTTCCTGGCCTTCTGGCTCTTGAAAGCTCTCTGCCTCCTCTTTCATGGTGTTCCCTGAGCCTGAGGTGTAGGGATTGTGTTGTATAGACATAAGTTGGATCTGGGGACCCTGCAATCAGTTTTTTTCAACATTTTGAAAAGTTGTGTCTTTCTGTAATGATCTCTGCTTCAAAAAAAGCTTCTTTGCTGAGGTGAGATTGATTCGAATCTGTGGTGTAGGAGACATTGCTTAGAATGGTTAGGAACTACACTGGCTTAGAAAAGTAGGTGTAGTGGGTTCTCTTTTAAGATTCATTACCTCCCTAGCTAAGCGTACTTGGTTAGTTTTACAGTAGCAGGCACGATTTCCTCTCCTGTTGATGCAGAAAAGGCCCATAAAGATGCCTCCTTGACAAAAGTCCTAGAGAGAGTATGACTGGAGAGAGCACACCTCAACATAATAAAGGCTGTATATGACAAACCAACTTTATCTGAAACAGTGAAAAACTTGAAGCAATCCCATTAAAATCATGAATGAGACAGGCCTGTCCACTCCCTCCACTCCTCTTTAATGTAGTGTTCACGATACCAGTTAGATCAGCAAGACAAGAAAAGTAACTAAAGTGATATAAATAAGGAAAAAGGAGTCAGATTATGTCTATTTGCAATGCATGATATAAGAGATCTCAAAAAATCTACCAGAAAAATTCTAGAAATAACCAACAATTTCATCAAAATAGCAGGATACAGAATCAGTTTACAAAAATTAGTAGCCATTCTGTACACCTACAACAAATGTGCTGGGAAACACTCCCACTCATAACAGCATCTAAGAAAACAAAATATACAGTAATATGCACAATTAAGGAGATGAAAGACTTCTATAATAAAAAATTTAAATGCCCATAGAAAAAGATTAAAGACTGCTCTAGAAAATAGAAAGACTTCCCATGCTCATGGACTGATAGTAGTAATATTGTAAAAATGACCACTTTACCAGAAACAATTTTACAGATGCAATGAAACACCAATCAAAATGCAACATTTTTCACAGAAATAGAAAAGAAATCTGCAGATTTACACAGAACCAGAAAAGATCCTGGATAACCAAAGTAACCCTGAATAAAGAGAATAATGCTGAAGAATTAACATTTCATATTTCCAGGTATATTACAGAGCTACTGTAAGAAAAATAGCATGGTACTGGCACAGAAAAATAGACACCAGGCACAACAGAGAAAGAGAGAGGATCCAAAGATGAGTACACATAACTACACACATCTGATATTTGGCGAAGATGGCAAGAACATACTTTGGAGAGCAGGCATCATCTTGAGCAAACACTGCTGAGAAAAATTAGATGCCCAGATGCAAAAGAATGAAATAGACCCATATCCTTCAGCCTGTGTGAAAATAAACTCCAAATGGATGAAAGGCCATAAATGTGAAACCTGAAACCCTGAAACTGTCAAAAGAAAACAGACAATTCTCAGCAAAATACAGGCTCATGAGAGATCTTTCTGAATAGGACTCCATCTTCCCAGGAATTAAAGCCAGCAGGTGACAAGTGCGACCTCACACAATCACTGTGTGGTTTGTCAGAGTAAGAGATCCAAAAGCATGGTGTGAATATTGCTGGGCATCTGCTGAGGCCTCACACTGGATCAACACAGTACATCAGCTTAGGTCCCTCTTCCTCTTCTTATACAGCCACTGATGCTATTATTACAGGAACCCCATCCTTACGGCCTCATCTAAGGACTGACCTCCAAATGCCATTAATGAAAGACCTGAAGGGCTAAGGTGAATTTGAAATATTGCAGGGAGAGCCAAACTATAACAGCACCTGTAATCTCTCCACTTCACAGATGCAGAAACTGAAGATCAGAGAGGTCCAACTAGCAAGTAGACTGCCTCACATTAACTTTATCTCATTTGTTCTATGTCATCTTGTCTCTTCAGAGAACACGGGGAAGAATTTAATCTAATTCTCATTGATTAATTAGGTCAACTGAGCCAATGGATGTGGGATGGAGGATGGTGGGAGAAAGGATAGAAGGAAGCCATATTAATTAATGTTCTTGGTTTAGTCTTGAGGGCATAAAATTGTGGGGCCCTTGTATTTCTTTGATCCCGTAGTCAGCCCATTGGATGGAGAATGCCCTCAGGTATTTTAGGGAAGGGAGATCTGTGTTGGACAGCTTTCCATTGCTATGACAAAATGTCTGACCTAAACAACTTAAAGGAGAGGTCAGCCCTGACTCGTGGCTTCAGAGATTTCAGTTCACACTCTACTGTTTTAAGTCCGTGGTGTGGCAGAAACATCATGCAGGAAGGACATGACAAAGCAAAGCTGTTTGCCTTGTGGCAACCAGAAAGCAGAGAGCATTTGAGAAAGGCAGCAGTATCAGGCCATACCCCAGGGGGTCACTACCTCTAACTCTGCCCACCTCTAAAGTTTCACCACTACCCAGTTCAGCCATCACACTGTCAATCCATCTGTGCATCCACCCATGGGTCAAGCCCTCACAATCCAATAACCTGTCCAAAGTTCCACCCATGGACACTTGATGGGGGAACCAACCCTTCATGACTTTGAGGGATATTGCATGTGAAAGCTATAACACAGTCATGCTGAGTTCTCAGAGAACAAAGACCCTGGCTTCCCTCCAAAGAGCTTCAAATGAGAAATGGAATGTCTCTGCCTCCTTTTTTTCTCTCAAGAAAAGGCACGTGACTCCCAGAGCAAACATAGTGGCTCACCAGTCATGGCAGACATCAAAGGCTTTGCATTCTCAATGATTTAAGGTTTTCATAAGGGCTGAGAAATGGGCTTCTTATCTCCCATTACACATAAAACAAAATCAGGCTCAGAAGGTCTGGGTGATCTGTCCTTAGGTGCAGTGTTAGAAAATGGTGGAATCGGACTCAGATTCCAGTCCTGACCTCCAGCCATCTTGATAGCCAGCTTCCTACCAGGAACCTAGAAATTGGGTACATGGTTCATTTTAGACACCAGGAACTCAGCATTCATCAAAGGGGCAGCAAATACATGCTTCTTTTTTGTTACTGTCTGAGAAGAGACAAGGAAAAAGTGCCCGAGAACCTGCAAGTCCCAGTCTCACAGAAATTACACTTGCCCCATCTCCCCTCATTAATTTCTCATCTGTCATGCTTTTCTCCTTCCTTCCTCCCTTCCGTCCCTCCCTCTCTTCCCCCTTCCATCCTTTCTTCCTTTCTTTTTTTCCTATCTCTTTATCTCATGTCTATCACTTAGAAAAACATCGAAGCATTTTCTGCTGGGTGCAAAGGCCAGTGCATGGTGGTATTACCTTACCGGTATGAGGTACTACTTTGCAGGATTTAAAAATTCTCTGGGTAGTAGGACACAACACACAGACACTGACAGATGAAAGGTAGAAATCCAGTATTTATCCCTAGCATAGGTTCGGACTTTGGGAGCCCATTCCACATAGAGGAATATTCCCTGAGCCAAGACACATGGGGGTGGACCTAGGCCCTATCCCAAATAATACGATAGACTCTGATGACACTCTATGGAAGGCTTCACCATCCAGGAGGAACAGAAAGGATATGTGATAGGTAGGGTTTTAGTTGGGGGGTGGTAGGGGAACACGGGAGGGAGAAGGGAACTGGGATTGTCATGTATAACAATCTTGTTTCTAATTCAAATAAAAAATCTGCAAAAAAAAGGTAGAACTCTAATATAACTCCAGATGGGTGAAGTCATGGGTAATGTATGCAAATGTACATGTGGAGTTCAACATTAAGAATCTTCCTCAGCTACTGGATGAAGGCTCTAGCATGGTATATAAGTTAGTCATCAATGTCATTATTAAAGAAGGGCTTTTAAGGTAGCCTCTCGACTATTGCTTAGATTGTTAAATGGGGTCAACCTTGTAGATCTTTGGACATTTCTCTAGTACCAGATTTCTCTTTAAACCTATAATGTCTCCCTCTATTATGTTATCTCTTTTCTTGCTCTCCTCTATTCTTTCCCTGATTAGATTTTCCTGCTCTCTCTTGTCCTCCTCTCCCCTACTCTTCTCCCCTTCTCTTTCTTCTAACTCCCTTTCCCATCAACCATGCTCCCAATTAGCTTAGGAGATCTTGTCTGTTTCCCCTTCTCCGGAGGACCATGTATGTCTCTCTTAACCAGTAGCTGATGGAAGCAGAAGCAGACACCCACAGCTAAACACTGAGCTGAGCCCTGGAACCCAGTTGCAGAGAGGGAGGAGTGATGAACAAAGGGGTCAAGACCAGGCTGAAGAAACCCACAGAAATAGCTGACCTGAACAAGGGGTTTTTCATGGACCCCAGACTGATACCAGCATAGGACTGTTCCAGAACCCCTGAAGGAGGATGTCAGTTTGGAGGTCTGGTTAATCTATGGGGCCTCTGGTAGTGGATCAGTATTTGTCCCTAGTACACGAATGGACTTTGGGAGCACAAACCACATAGAGGGATACTCTCTCAGCCTAGACACATAGGGGAGGGTCTAGTCCCTGCTCCAAATGATATGACCGACTTTAAGATACCCCATGGAAGGCCTCACCCTCCCTAAGGAGCAGGAGAAAGGGGATAGGATGGGGGTTGGTGGTGGGGGGGCAGGAGAGGAGGGGAGGGTGAGGGAACTGGGATTGATATGTAAATGAAGCTTGTTTTTAATTTAAATAAAAAGTAAAAAATAAAACAAAGGCAGAAAAAACAAAACAAACAAAACCCAAAAAGAATCTTCCTAACACTGTTTATCTTCTTATTTTTGAGACAGGTTCTCCCACTGAACCTGGAGCTCATGCATTTGGTTATACTGGCTGACCTGTATGCCCCAGGAGTCTTCTTATACCTACCTTCCTAGTATTGGGATTACATGTGTGTGTTGCTGCCCCTGACATTTTAAATATGGGCTTTAACCATTGAAGTCAGGTCTTTATACTGGCATGGCAAGCATCTTCCCCATTGCTTGTGCTGAGCTCTCAATTTTTCTGTCTGTTTGTGTTCTATATATTGGAGATGATGATTCCCCATCTCATTAATCAGATTAAGAAGGAAATGAACAAATGTAACAAAGTCCTTAACAGAGTTCCCAGGAAAATATTCCTATTCATCAAGCTAGAACTACTATTGTTAGTATAATTGGCCATATCATCAAGGTACGGAGCTTGTTGTAGGGAAAAATCACAATGGGTTTGAAGAGCATAGAGGTTGGATCAAGAAGTGTTCACTATGAGGTTGCAGAACCCAACTTACTGTAATAGAGTTTGCTGTACAATATACCTATCTTGTATATTGAAGCTTGTTTTCAATATACAAGATAGGAAGAGGACCAGGACCAGGAAGAGGGAATCTCAACTGATGAATTGCCTCTATCAGGTTGGCCTGTAGGCAATTCTTTGGAATTATTTTTTGAGACAATATCTCATTATATAGTCTTGCCTGGCCTGGAACCCATGGAGATTTGCCTGCCTCTGCCTCCTGAGCACTGAAATTAAAGGCATGCACCACCACAATTATCTTAGCTCATTTTGTTAATAAATGATTAAGGAGGTAGAGACAACCTCTCTCTAGACAGTGCCATCCGTGAACAGGTGATCCTGGAGTGTACAAGACAGAAAGTGGAGAAAACCATGGGGAAGAAGCCAATAAGCAGTGTTCTTCCATGACTTCTGCTTTAGTTCCTGCCTCCAGGTTCCTTCCTTGGTTTTCCTCAATGGACTGTGACTCCAGACATGTAAGCCAAATACTCTTTCTCTTCAAGTTGCCTTTGGTTATACTGTTTATCATAGTGATTGAGACTAAACTAGATCACAAGATCTTAGCTAAAAAGCATCTGTGAACCCTTCTGGCATCGGATGAGCTAGCCTTCTAGTGAGTGAATGTTGATCCTGCCCTAGGAAATCCAGGCTGAATGAAATGGCAGAGCAGACCCTTCTGCAGCATGGGGATGCCCACTGTGGTAGGAGACTGGAGATGGTCTTTGGGAAGATGCACTGCCAGGGCAGAAAGCAGAACTACTCTGCACAGAGGCCAGCTCAGTAGTTGCTTTTGTAGAGTTCACATTAGGCAATGTTGCTTCAGTACCCAACTTTAGCATTTCTATATAATCACCCCTGCAGGCAGGTGAATTTCCATAGGGTCAGGACACCTGTAACCTAGGAGGGACTAAATAGCTCCTCAAGAACAAACCATGGGACGACAGGGGGTCCTAATCTTCCAGGCTTCCACTGTGGCACAGTGACTTCCCCTTTTATTTGGTGTCCCTGAAGAACTTGACCTTGGTGGCTACTCAGTTGTCTGAAGTGTGTCTGGCATATTGAGCCTGCCTTCAGGGCAATTTTAAGCTGTTCCTTCATTAACTGATTGATTGATTGATTGATTCAGTCAGTCAGTCAGAAATATCTATAAAGAATTTGAATTCTCCTCGATTGAGTCAGGGGAAGAATAGAGGAAAGCAGGATGAGAGATACCATAAAAGAGGGAGCCATTATAGGTCCTAGGAGAGATCTGGCATTAGGGAGATTTCCAGAGATCTATAAGGATGACACCAATTAACAATCTAGGCAATGTCGGAGAGGCTACCCTAAATGCCCTTCTCCTATAATGAGACTGATGACTACTTTATATGCCATCCTAGAGCCCTCATCCAGTGGCTGATGGAAGCAGAGGCAGACACCCACAGCTATACACTGAACTGAACTCTGGAACCCAGTTGCAGAGAGGGAGGAATGAAGATCAAAGGGGTCGGGGCCAAGCTGGTGAAACTCACAGAAACAGCTGACCTGAACAAGGAGGGGGGCCCTGGTAGTGGATCAGTGTTTATCCCTGGTGTAAAAAGGGACTTTGAGAGACCATCCCACATGAAGGGATGCTCTCTCAGCCTGGACACATGGGAGAGGACCTAGGCCCTGCCCAGGATGATATGACAGACTTTGGAGAACCCCCAGGGAGGGTCTTAACCTCCCTGGGGCTGAGGGGGGATGAGGTAGGAGGCTGGTGGGGTTTTTGGGGAGGGAGAGGGAGAAGGGATTAACATGTGAAGCAAGCTTGTTTCTAATTTGAACAAATAAAAAAATCACAGAAAAAGAATTTGAATGCACTAGACCTTGCAGATAGCACAATTACAAGCATTCTTGCCAACAAGGAGTTCCTCATCTGGTGGGGTGATACACATCCCATGGCTAAGTGTGGGCAGCACAAGGTTGCAGACTTGGTGTGGTATGGACTTGATCTTTCTGGATCTATATTTCTTAGTTCTGCTTTGCTGAGACTGGCTTCATTCTTCCATCTGAGGCAGAGCCTCCTGGTGGCACAGGTTTTAATGAAACCAACTAGACTAGCTATCTTGTGGAGGAGCCTTGTGTATTCCCACAAAAGGCTCCTTGACTGGGCGAATAGACCATGGCTGAACTCCATGGCTTTCCATGTTGCCCTGGAAGGGTGGAGTCAAACATGCCTACACTTTCAGAGTACACTTGAAGGCTTGTTTCCTAAAACATAAGGTGCTCCTTAGTAAACAGTAGCTGAATAAAGGCAACGTACAACTATGGCAACAAGAAATGCTTTCTTTGTGGGGAGGAAATATTAGAGACTAGAGAAGTGACAGGGATGGTGTTCTAGTTCATGCATTATCTGGATCTTACCCTTTGTGTCATCCAACCCACAGATTACAAGACTGTAAGAAATTTATGTTTCAAAATTGTGTCAGGGAGAGAGCACTTGGGTAACATGATCAGAGCACATTGCATGTATACATAATTATGTTACAGAGAATCTCTTTAATTTGTACAATTTATATCTATTAATACCTGTAATAACAATGCAGAGGAAAGAAAAAAGCAGTTCTTGAGAATTCCTGGCAGGAATGGAAGGCAGTGATGGCCCTTTGTGAGTTACTGACTGCTAGAGAGTTAGCACTTCACAGGCTAACTCTTACTTCATTTCTGAATCAGACTTGTCACTCCCTTCCTGCCTTTGTGGCTTGTTAAGATATCCAGAGTTGTGCTGAGCAGTACCTTGCTCATGAAGCCCGTGTATGCAAGTGCAATTATAACAACAAGGAGAACCAGGGTGACTCTCAGTTTCTAGGGATCATTATGTAAATTATTGCTTGATATTAGTTACTAAGCATTTCATTGGCAAAGTGTTATTTGGGATATAAAAAGTATGGATAGAAATATGACATAACTTTTGAGTTCTTTGAAAAAAATGTTTGTATTTCAACACAGGAAAAAAACCAGTGGCATTCACATGACCTGATTGACATCAGAAAGCAGGGAATATTTGGGCCACTGCTAAAGAGACTTCAGCTCAAGGGAAGGGGAGAGAATACAGGTGATATGAAGAGCAAAGGAAAATAATGGATCAGGAAGGGTTAAATGGGGTGTGGTGGGGCAAAGTAGAGGAGGGAGTGTGAGAAGTATAATTAACACTAGAGATGATTAAGAAAACCACATGGAAAGCCACTACTATAGGTACTTTCTAAAATATATACATATATAAAAATGAGTTCAAATAGAGTTACCCAATATGGGGTGGGGCAATGCCTCACTCAGATAACATGGGTTATCAAACAAAGAACCCAATGACAGCTATGGGTTGCCTCTTTTTGAGTTGTTAGTCAGTGAGGTCCCATAGATTTTTCTCAACACTACTGACTGCTTCCCATGCTCTTGGCTACCCTCCAGAACTTGACAGTAAGACCATATTACTGAAGACACCATATATTTGAGCCATAGGACATGAATATACATCCAGCTGGTACCACCCTGGAAGCTTCATCACTACTATCTAGCTAGAAGTCACAGTGTTGGAAAGTGCTATGCAAATAGGGAAGAAAAAGTTAGCCAGCTGTGAACCCTACTAACAGCTGGTCCAGTAAGATATGTCCACTTGTTCAGTAATGGCAAGGAAGTCATGGGAACAACCAACCACTTTCTGATTAGATAAGTTCCACATTGCACAAGACAGAGCTCATGCCTGGTACTGTTAATTGTGCCAAGAACCCATTGTCTGTGTACATCATAGGCCTTAGGGAAGTGTTTGGCCCTAAGTGGGACATCTGGGACACTGTGGTTTAGAAATCACTATGGCAGAGCAGGGTGGAGAGACTGTAACAGTCAGAGCTAGCAGATGATTGCAGCAACATGTTTTCTGGACATGACAACACCATTGCGCACATGAGTCCACAGCAGCTATGACTGCATGCACAAAACCAAGCAAGCCAAAGAACCCAGCATAGATTGGGAAGGGATTCATGAAGTCTCACTCCTAGCTGAGAAGCTATTGGCATTTAACAGATAGGGAGGGGGAGTCAGATTTCTTCAGAAATGTGGCTCCTGAGAGGCTACCCATGCTCCAGTTGATTGTCTGCACTCATGAACACACAGGTAGCACTGAGTGAAACAGCACCGAGGTACTACTGTGTTTAGATAAAGAGCACTGAGGTTGGGAATGGCTGGTGGTATAAGGGAAGAACTGAAAGGGAGGGAATTGGGGGTAGATTTGATTAGAACACGTAAGTGTATGAAATTCTCAAACAAAATAATTAAGAGAAACTACAGCTGTACCATAGAAGTTATAAAGGAACTTACTTGAGATTTTAGGGAGTCTTGTATGGTCCCAGATGGCCTCCAACTTTATATGTAGGTGAGGATGACCTTGAATTCCTGACTTTCCTGTAACAACCTCTCAAATTCTGGGATTACAGGTATGAACCATTGTGTTTGGTTGTAAATTCTTATTTTTTATTTTTTTCCTCCATTTTTATTTGAATAGAAACAAGATTGTTTTACATGTCAATCCCAGTTCCCTCCCCCTTCCCTCCTCCCCTTCCCCCCCCAACTAAAACCCTACCTATCCCATACCCTTTCTGCTCCCCAGGGATGGTGAGACCTTCCATAGGGGGTCTTCAGAGTCTGTCATATCCTTTGGGATAGGGCCTAGCCCTCCCCCCCTTATGTGTCTAGGCTCACAGAGTATCCCTCTATGTGGGATGGGCTCCCAAAGTCTATTCCTAGGCTACAGATAAGTACTGATCATGTGGCATCATGTAGCCTTTGTCTTTCTGTGCCTAGAATATTTCACTTAACATTATGATTCAAGTGACAGGAATTTCTTATTTTTATGGCTATATGGTATTCATTTTATGTATGTATACACAGGCAAATAGATGCCCAGGCACACACACACACACACACACACACACACACACACACACACACACACACACACACACAGCTTTTTTTTACACATTCATTTGCTGATGTTTGGCATTTAGGTTGAGTCCTTAGGTTGAATTGTTTTTTACATTGTGCTATAATAAACATGTGGTGCAGGATCTAAAATTGCTGAACCCATAGAAATGGAGAGTAGATTTGTGGCTACTAGAGCCTGGGGAGCAGAAGGAAGACATTGGTGAGAGTAAAGCCATGGCTAGACAGAAGGAATGTGTTCTGCTGTACTACACAGAGGGGTGATTATAGCTAACAATAATGTACTACAAACCTTAAAAACATTCACAAAATAAGAGTTTTGAATATTGCTATCACAAACAGATGATAAATACTTTAGCTGAAGGTATAGCCTGAGTGTGCTGAGTCGATCATCACACAATGAACACACATGCTGAAATGTCATACTGTGTCCCATAAATACACACTGATTATACATATCTGTCGAGTAGCATTTTAATGAAAATGCATCAGTGGTATCACAGATGTGACCATCTCTTCTTTAAAGAAGCTTGTCCTTGATGTCTGCTTGGCCAATCCAATTTGTCCTTAGAAATGTACCAGATATTTTCTTTTAACTTCACGTCTCTCCAATTTTAATGAAAAGGGGGACATTTTGTAAATGTAAGCAGGGACTTTTCCAAATTTCCATAAATCCCAAACACATAACATCTCCCAGCTCCTGTATCTGCACAAAAGTCTCAGCAAGGAGTCCAGTAGTTCTTGGTAGTCAGGTTGTAGTCTTGTCTTTTTGACCTTCCTTGAGAAACATCAACAATGACAAGACTAAGGTGAGTTTCTAGGATGCTTAAGGAGGCCACCTGTCCACCAGACATAGAGCCCAGAGGTCACATCTATCACTTGAGGGCATTGTCTTCTCTCTTCTATCCTATCTGTGCCCTGGTCTGCTGTGGGGAATACCCATCCAAGTCACAAACCTCCTCTAGCATTCAACAGGATATTCTAATGCTATTATCAGGGGTAGGTGAGGGACAAAAGTCTTGAAGCAAGGAGTCAGAAGCACATGGGATGTAGGTTAACTGAGGATTAGCCGATGCTGTTTGATTAGCTCCAGATGACCAAAGAATACTCCAACTTCTTGATTGAAAATTCAGATTTGTGTTAAGAGCCAGCATGAGGACATAGCAATTGATGTATGCACTTCATAGAATTGGATGCACATTCATCCATATTTGATTCTCTCTGAAGAGCTACGAATAAAGCTTTCCCTCATCCTAAAATGAATGGTGTTTCAGAATTAACGAGTGTGGTATTTTTGGAGCAGCCAGGATGGTGCCCTCTTAACTAGATAATATTCTAATGTTTGTCTTCTTTTTGTGCTTATCGGGCCTGTTTTCAGCACTGCCTACCTCTGCGGTCTTGGTACTACCTCCCACTTCTCTTCCCACATTTATTCTCATCCCAATCTCCACCTGGGCTCTGGGCTTCTACCTTTGCCTTGTTTTATCTAGCATTACCAACTTTCCCCAAGGCTTCGGAGTATGTCGCATATGTTGATGTTAACAGAGAGACGCTCTCAAGCTTCCTACCTATGATCTTTTATGCAGTTCTCCAGCTCTGATAGCATTATCACACATTGGTCACAATTTGAGGAGAGTAAGTCTCTTTTGTACTTCCCCTGATGTTGTTGTGCTCCTAATGCTAGAGTGACTCACTCCTTTCTTCTTGCATCTGTGTAGGAAGCAGACTCCAAGAGAGGACAGGCCTATAGGTTACGTTTACTCGTAATGACTCACTCAGCACCGAAAACTCTGTCTGGCACAGGGTGAATATTCAACAAACATTTGTTAAACAAATCTGTAAAATTAATTTTTGATGGTATGGATGGAAAATTGCTCTTTTCTGAAGATAAGGAGCATTTTGGATCTTGCTTCTCCTTGAAATTCTTTGGAGTTTAAGTTTCCCAAAAGGTGAGCAAAAGCAGAAATCTCTGTGTCTGTGGATGTGGGTCTCCAAGTATGTGCAAGCATGTGCATTTATACCCTCTGTGTACATGATGAGAGGGGGAGAAATAGTCTCCCCCAATAATCGGTTATCCAATACCCAATGGTATATACACACCCTGTATCCAGGTGGTGGTGGTGCATGCCTTTACCCCAGCACTCAGTAGGTAGAGACAGGGAGATCTCTGTGAGTTTAATGCCAGCCTGCTATACAGAATGAGTTCCAAGACAGGCTCCAAAGCTACACAGAGAAGCCCTGTCTCGAACCCTCCTCTCCAAATATACATGCATTGTGTGTGCACATTTGTAGCAACAATAATTAAAGAAAGGAGGCCATGTATTGGAGGGGGGCAAGGAAGGTACATGGGAAAGGTTGGAACAGGGAAGAGAAGGGAGAGATGTAATTAATTTCAGTTTTTAAATTGAAAAGTAAAATAAATGAAAAGACAATGTAAAAAAGATACTTCCCCTCCAAGCTGTTTCTGTTGGGTGTTTTACCACACTAGTGGGAAACAAACAAAATAACAACAACAATAAAATCCAAACTGTCCAATATTTCTATTTTATATATTGAGAGGGAATTAAATGCCATATGGAGTGCCTAGAATAGAGTTAGTCTTTATGCAGATCTGAAGCCAGGAAACTTTCCTAAGGGATATAGCACCCTATGTTATGGGTGTGTCTCAATGTGTCTAACTTCATCTGATACCCACTGTTGAACATGTCTGACCACTCAGAGTTAATATTCTCTTTACTGTTTTTCCAGAGAGAAAATAGAAGGAGGCTTAAGTTTCTGAACAGGTTGGTCATGGTCAGATGGTGAATTTGTGAGTGACACCGGCTGTTCCCATCCCATTGCAATGCTTGGTGCCACACCCAGGCTGAGCATGGAGCAGGCCACTGGCTACATTGTATTGTGACTGTTTCCCTAGAGATGGGTTATCATACGCATGTAAAGAATATCCAAAGGATATGATAGACTCTGATGACCCCCCCAATGGAAGGCCTCACCCTCCCTGGGGAGCAGAAAGGATATGTGATAGGTAGGGTTTTAGTTGGGGGGGGTGGTAGGGGAGAAGGGGAGGGAGAGGGAACTGGGATTGTTATGTAAAACAATCTTGTTTCTAATTCAAATAAAAAATATCTGCAAAAAGAGAGAAAAAATATTTGGCAAGCTAATTTTTTGAAGAGAAAGACCGTTGTAAAATCTTTTAAACTCTACTTGCTTTAGTATTCTCCAGAGAGCACCTTCTTGGGACTGGCAATGGAGTTACCTTGGAGAAGCAAATGCTTTGTGTGCCAAGAGCATTTCCTTGGGGAAGTCTAAGGGAAGATGAGATAGAGAGAATTCCCTGGCCAAAGGAATATCTCACTTTCGAATATGATATGAGTTCTATTTCTTTTTTAAATAATATTTTATTTATTTATTTTTCTCTCACATATTGCATCCAACTGCAGTTTTCTCTCCCTCCTGCTCTCCCATACCCTCCTCCTACTTCCCCCACCCTCTCCATTTCTCCTGTTTCCCTTCTGAAAAGGCCAGACCTCCCGGAGATAGCAAACTTAATACAAGCGGAGGTGACTAATCTTATTGCAACTTGAGTTTGATTTCTAACCATATGACCACAGATAAGTCTTCATCTCTCTTAGTCTGGTTTCCTCATCTGTGAAAAAGCTGTGCTTCCCCTTCCCTTCTCTTCTCTTCTCTTCTCTTCTCTTCTCTTCTCTTCTCTTCTCTTCTCTTCTCTTCTCCCCTCTCATGTCCTTTATTGTTGTGAGGCCTGAAGGAGGTAATTGATGTAAGTGCCCGACCCAAGTGCTCAAAGTGGTGATTAGCATTGGATTCTTGATATTAGTTAGGGAATCTCTAAGGGAGGTTTAAATAATTTTTCATCTTTCTGTTATGGAGAAAGTGCAGCCCTGGGAGCTAAAAACCCTTCACATCAGAAATCTGAGCTCCTTCTGGTACTCTCTGAGGTGTCAGAAAAGGTAGGATTTAAAAATTACTTCTACTATCAGGGAAGGCGTAAGGAAGACAGTTCATGCCAGCTGACTCCTTAGCATGCTCGTGCCTCCCTCAGACAATTCCTTCCACTGATGTCTTGGCAGCCAGAGTCATCACCCTTCCTGAGTGTAGGTCAAGGCAGTAGGAGGTCACACCATCAAGGCTGCCGACCTGAGGCATGAGCTTCTGTGTTCTCTGTTGCTCTCCATGTTCTCATCTGGAGTCACCAGTATCCTGATGCTCAGTCACTGCCAGGAGTGATTTCACCTCTGTTGGACTTAGCCTCAAAGATGGTGGTGTAGACTAGTTCTGATCTTTATAAATTAATTTATGCTGGTAGGTGGCTTTTTTTTTTTTTTTGGTTTTTTGAGACAGGGTTTCTCTGTGTAGCTTTGAGCCTATCCTGGCACTCGCTCTGGAGACCAGGCTGGCCTCGAACTCACAGAGATCCACCTGCCTCTGCCTCCCGAGTGCTGGGATTAAAGGCATGCGCCACCAACACCCAGTTTAGGTGGCCATTTTTTGTCACATTTCTGCATCCTTCAGATTTTTTTTTTTTGTGTGTGTGTGGAAGGACAGGGCATGGAACTTAATCACTGTGTGTCAATAAAAAGCTCTTGTGATTTTCTGAGAACACCACCATGCTGCCTTTCCTCCTTCTTTCCTTCCCCTGGTCCTCTTGCTTTCTCTTCTTTTCTCCCCCTTCCTTTCTTCTTCCTTCCTTCTTTCTTCAGACATACATGCTTGAATTGTGTCATTCAAGGAGTATGGCTTTATATTTACATCCAAGGGGCAGATTCTACCTTTCATCTACTTATGGTTTCACTAAGGACACATGAAAGAAAAAATTATACATCATTTCTTCCACCCAGCATTGTCTAATAAACTGCTTTACAATAATTCATTGTCCTGTAACTAATGTATATTGACTTAAAACATGGTTCTCCAGCTTGTGCTCTATGAGAACACTGTAGGTTTAGGTTTGAAAGTGAAAATTATATATCCTTTTTTTTTTCTTTTCTTGCCCATACAGTTAATGTCACCTCTGAGTCCATTGCCAAAATTAAGATAGTGAAGGTTTATCTTGATGCTTTTTCCTCCACTGGACAGCCAGACAGGAATAAGAAAGTCTTGTGTGCTGTTGCACAAAAGAATGATTATGAATAATAACTACAGGCTGTATCTTCAACAAGCTGGAAGAGAGAAATTTGAATGTTTTCATCATGAAGAAATAATATGTGTATGTAGGGATGGATATATTTAACTACTTAAAGAATATTTGATGTAAATATGTATGAAAATGTGACATAATGCCCTTTAATGATATAATTTCATGGAACCACTATAATAAAGTATTGATGGTGGTGATTTATATAAGAGTATTGGAAAACTGCCCAAAATGCTAGGGAAGCATCAGCTGTAATTTTAACCCTAAATAGCTCACTTCTGATTTCCATTTCCTGTCTCTGTGACTGGGTCTCCCACTCAGGAAATGTCCCACACATTCTCCTACACAGAGTAGGAAGCACCACCATCCATGCTTCTCACTGGCTTCCATACGTTCCCTAGCAAATCCTTCTGGTGTTCACAAACTCCTTCCCCAAATGATGCAATGCTTGCAGCAAACTGAGAGACAAGCTGGTCTCCACACCCAGGGAAGCTTCACTTGGGACTACTGAATCCTTCCAGTCATTTCACAGCTATCTGACAGAGCAGAAAAAACAAAGCCCAGACTGTGGGAGTTGCTCTGTGTGAAAATGAGATGGAGTGATCTGTATACTACTTGAGATGGAGTGGCTGAGAAAAACACACATAGAGAGGTGATGCAGGGACAGATTTGAGTGACAAGAGGACCCAGCTGTGGAAAGGTCAGTAGAGAGCGATGCTGTGGGCAGAGCAAAGGGTTCGCCATGGGAACAAAGACCCATGGAAATTCTGCCCTGAGCGTTTTTTATGCCTCTGTGAACCTGAATTCTGGAGCATGTAAGAGAAAAGAAACAGGTAAATAATAAGCAAGGCTAAAATAGCTGCTATAGAGGTTATGAAGCAAACAGAAGTAGGGATGTGAGGAGAAGGGGAAGGTTCGTTACACACAGTCACTCATAAAACTCTTCAAGGAGTTAAGTCTTTGAGCTGTAGCCTGCATTGTGATTGGAATGTTACATGTTCCCCTCAGATTCACATAGACATTTGATCCTTAACTGATGGAACCTTTAGGAAAGGAGGAGAAGCCTGGATGGAGGAAGTGGTTCCCTGGGGTTAGGCCTTGACTGAAGCTTCATAGCTGAGCTCTGCTTCTTGTTCCCTCTCTATTTCCTGACTGTGGATACAACGCAGTCTATGGTTCCCTGTTCCTGCCACCATGCCTTCCTTACCAGCTGCCACGCCTTTCCTGGGATGATTCCCTAAACCTTAAACTGGAAAATAAATCTTCTGTCCCTTAAATTGCTTTTGTCAGGTATTTTGTCCAAGTAACCAGGGCAGTAACCAATACAACCTCATGCTCTGGATACCACACCAGAGTATTAGAACACATTCCAAGTGCTTTGGCCTGTGAGTCTGAAGGTGATACACATACCCAATGGGCATGTCTCAGGCCAGTAGCAACCTCCAGAGGAAGAACATGAAGGAGGGCAGGGAACAGGGAATCTTTAGATATGTTAAGGAAGTGCTGTGTTCCCCATCAGCCCTTGAGGCAGCATCATTGCTCTTGATGTAGGTTGCTGAATTCCAGCAATTTCTGATGATCCTATTTCTCCAGTCTGCTCAATAGGAGATGAGGGCTGCTCTATTGGATGCCTAGCTTCCAACCCTAGGGGCCTGTGAATTTGATTCAATCAGCAAGAATTTCTGAGAGTTCTGACTTTTCTTGCTGGCACCATCTTTCTTGGATTCTTTTGCTCTAGCTAGCTTCATGCTCCTCCCTTTTATTTCCCACAGACGCTTGGGCCTATGACTTCTCCCTTTCCCAAGTGCTGTCTCCTTTCCAGAGTTTATCCTTTTTAGGCAGTTTGAATCCACCAACTTATTCTTCATAGCCCAGACTGTGGTCTTGGCCACATAGCTTCTCCTCCCTTGAGCTCCTGCAACCTGATGTCAGAGTCTGTTTTCAAACGTGTCCTTGTTTCTATCTATGGTTTTCTCCAAAATCACTCTCTGACTCTTTCACAAAAGTTTTCTTTTTTCTAAAGGTTCCTGGGGGTTATATTATCAATGAAAAATAAACTCAAAATGTGAGACTTTGGCAGTGTTTCCACAATCTTACAAACTCCCCAGCTGCCATTCATGGCCCTTCAATTCCTCCCTGAAACAGTCACACAAGTCCTGTTGGAATCAGATTTACTTTATAATTGCTGTGCATCTTAATCCCCCGACCCCCAAAGGCTATTTGAAGCTATACCTCATCTAACAGCCAGAGTCCTCTTGAGTCAGCTAGGGGCAGTTCTATTTTCTATGCCTAATGGAAGAAGAATTATTATTAGAAACATTTGAATTTCTATTCACATCTAAATTATGCTCTTTAAAAGTTTCACAAAGCAGGTGGCCTTTCCACCTCCCTAAAGAAAGGCAACATCTGTTTCTTTTAGAGTTCCCAATTTTGTGGAGTACAGAATTTTTAATCATCTTGACCTAATGAATCTTTGGATTTCCTCAGTGTCTGTTGTTATGTCCCCCTTTTCTTTTTTGATTTTGTTAATTTGGATGTTCTCTCTCTGCTTTTTAGTTAGTTTGGATAAAGGTATGTCTGTCTTATTGATTTTCTTCAAGAACCAATTCTTTGTTTCATTGATTCTTCATATTGTTCTCTTTGTTTCTATTTTATTATTTCAGCTCCAGTTTGATTGTATCCTGCCATCTACTAGTCTTGGCTGTGTTTGCTTCTTTTTTTCTAGAGCTTTCAGATGTGCTGTTAAGTCACTAGTATGAGATCTTTCTAATTTCTTTATGAAGGCTCTTAGTGCTATGGATTTTCCTCTTAGCACTGCTTTCATTGTGTTCCATATATTTGGGTATGTTGCACAATCATTTTCATTATATTCTAGAAAGTATTTAATTTCTTTCTTGATTCAGTGGTCATTAATAGAGAGTTGTTCAGTTTCCATTAGTTTTTAAGCTTTCTGTTATTTCTGTTGTTGAAATCTAGCTTTAGTCCTTGGTAGTTAAAAAGATACAGGGGTTGGTCTCCAGAGGGATTGCCAGGATGGGCTCCAAAGCTATACAGAGAAAGCCTGTCTCAAAAAACCAAAAAAAAAAAAAAAGATACAGGGGTTATGTCCCTTTTCTTGTATCTGTTGAGACATACTTTGTGACCAAGTATATGGTCAATTTTGGATAAAGTTCTATGATGTGCTGAGAAGAAGTTATATTCTTTTGTATTTGGGTGAAAAGTTTGATAGTTATCTGTCAGGTCCAATTGAGTCATAATGTCTGTTAGTTATATTATTTCTCTGTTTTGTTTCTGTCTGGTTGGCCTGTCCATTGGTGAGATTAGGGTGTTGAAGTCTCTCATTATCAATGTGTGATTTAAGCTTTAGTATGTTTCTTTTACACATGTGAGTGTCCTTGCATCTGGGGCATAGATTGAGATTGAGAGTTCAGAATTGAGCTATCATCTTGATGGATATTTTTTCCTTTGATGAGTAAGAAGTTCCATTCCCCATCTCTTTTGATTAATTTTCTTTGGAAGTTCATGATTTTTAGATAATAGAATGGCTATACCAGCTTGCTTCTTGGGTCCATTTACTCTGAGGTAATGTCTGTCTTTGATATTGAGGTGTGTTTATTGTATGCAGCAGAAGGATGGATACTCTTTTTGCATCTGTTCTGGGGACATGGAGCCTGAATTGGCCATCTCCTGTAACCAGGCAAGACTTCCAGTGGAGAAATTGGGACACCAACCCAGCCACAAACCCTTTGACCTACAATTTGTCCTGCCAACAAGATATGCTGGGGTAAATGTGGAGTAGAAATTGTGGGATTGGCCAACCAATGACTGGTCCATCTTGAAACCCATACCATAGGAAAGAGCCCACCCCTATGGGCCAGAACCCAAAGGCTAGACAATGCAGAGACCTAGGGTAGAACCAAACATGACTGGCAAAAAGTCAATGAAATGATTCTTAATAATATTCTACTATATTCATAGATTGGTTCCTAGCCCAGTTGTTATCAGTGGGGCGTCACCCAGCAACTGATGGAGACAGATGCAGAGACCCACAGCTAAACATTAGATTGAGCTCAAGGAATGCTTCAGGTGATGGGGGGGGAGAATTGAAGGAGTCCGAGGAGTCAAGGACACCACAAGAAAACTCACAGAATCAACTAACCTGGGCTCATAGGGGCTCACAGAGACTGAACCACTAACCAGGGAGCATGCATGGGATTGACCTAGGTTCTCTGTACATAGGTCACTTTTGTGTAGCTTGGTCTTCTTATGGGACTCCTAGCAGTGGGAGCAGGAGCTGTCTCTTAATCTGTTGCCTGCCTTTGGAACCTTTTCTCTTACTGGTTTACCTGTTCAGCTTTAACAGGATAGGGAGTTCCTAGTCTTACTGCAACTTGATATGCTATGGCTGGTTGATATCAATGGGAGGTCTGCTCTTTTTGAAGAGAGATGTTGGAAAAGTGGATGAAGAAAGGAGAAGGAGGTTGTAGGGAGGGACTAGGAGGAGAGAAGGGAAGGGAAACTGCAGTTGTGATGTAATAAATAAATAAATACAAAAACAAAACAACAACAAAAAAGGCTACATCACTCACCTTGTAAGACTGCTGAAGAACTCAGAATGAACACACGTAAGCTATGGAGAAGAATAGGATGCTCCATAATCCTACCTCATGACGGTCTCCCTTTGGGAGTCATTATCTTCTCTGACCTTCTTGGATTGGACTGGAAGAATCCAATGACTTTATATTATCAGCCAAAAGTTTCCAGACATGGTCTTAATAAGTGTAGAAAGAGAATGAAGAATTTTAGACTATAGGCCAAATTCTCATATCTGGAAAATTGTTATCAAATGGCCTTACCTGACATCTACCATCCATCAGTCATGCTTCCCCATACTAAGCTTACTGTTTAACTGACTCTCTGTGGAACTTAACAATCCTTTCAAAGCCTCATGTGTTAGAGGCTTGTTGCCCAGCGGTGAAAGTCTTGGGAGGGGTGGGATTATTAAGAGGTGGGGCCATGGGAAGGAATAGAAGTCATTAGAGATGTGACCTTAAAGAGGAAGTGGAGAGGTCATCACCCTCCTTCCTACACTGCTTCTGGCTGCCTGTCATGAGGTGATTAGCTTTGATTCACCACATGTTTTCCACCAGCATGTTATGCCTTACACAAGCCCCAAAGCAATGGACCCAGCTGGCCTCAGACTGACACCCCTGGAACTAGGAACCGAAACCAGTCTTTCCCCCTTTAAGGTGTTTATTTCAGGTATTTGTTATAACACACAACACATTAACACAACTGTACTTATCCCAAGGCAGCATTAACATGCCTGCTTATTTATTTGTTGGCTATCATAGCAACTAGAGTATGAAGTACACAGAGTATATTCAGGCTTTCTGCCTCACTGTATTCCTGGGAAACACAACGTATTGTTATATATGAGAGTGGAAGACATGGACCCATGACTTTTCTTCAGTTTTAACTTTCTAAAATGTTCTTCTCATTGAACCAGACTTAAACACAGACAATCTCATTTTCTTCATCTAGTTTCCAGGGAGACTGTGGCCTTGTCTTAACCTATGGCTGATGCAGCTGGGACTTCATACTCTACCCAGGCCTTGCCATGGTCTTTACTTAGGACCCTGAACCCTGAGCCCTCACACTGGCATCTAACCATAGCCGAGTGCCAAGGTGGAATGTCCAGATGCTCTTTTGCATTCTCTCTGCTCTACCTTAACTGCATCTCAACCACAATCAAAGGCCACACTGGTGCTTGCCTAATATATGATGGTCAGCTGCCTTGATAGGACCAGCTTTAGGAGAAAGCTTGGGTCTTCTTCCTGCTGCTGCTTCACTGTCATCCTCACCATCATCAGTGCCACCACCTTGTCACCAACATTATCATCAATATCACTACTACTATTGCCATCACCATCATAATCAACAAACCGTTATCATTTATAAAACAGAGATTAATAATTCAGTTTCTCATCCTTATTTGAGTCTTGATTCATCATCAGCCTCACAGCGTGGGCCCACAGTCGAGCCTCTCTGATTCTTACTTTCTCATTGACTAAGTGGAAAATGGAATAATTTTGTAAGATTTTGCTTAAAAAAATCAAACAGAAAATACAACTCAGCAATAACACTGTGTATAACTGACACCTAATCAGTGTTGTTGATATTAATATCATCACGATACTATTTCATTTTATTATATAAGCTGTAGTGATGACTTTTTACTTGAAGTTGGTTGAACTATTTCTGTTCAATAATCAAGCTATAGAAAATGCTCACTCTGTGGTAAATATTGTTGTAGACTGTAGAGTGGTGTTTTTTTTTGTCTCATATTGAATACAAGGGACAGAGCTTCCTTCACACCTAGAGTACTTCAAGAAGGAAAGATAATTAACAACCCCACACAATAGTTTTAGTTATAAAAAACAATTACATCATTTTGCATATTAATGAAAGTGAATATGGAGAATTATGGATAAATATGCCCACCATTGTCTGGGATATGTCTTGTAGTTATTCTCATCCTGCCAAACCGTGAGGCAGATATCCTCAGAAGTTCTTATAGCCAGCCTGGTCAAATCACCTTCTTAGATTCATCCCTACTAGTCACCCTGTGTTAGCTCCTTCTGTCTCTCACAATTTCCTCTTGGTTCCAGAAGTTCTCTGTGTGGCTTCAGAAGGAATAACTGAGTATCTGGCAAGAGTCATGCTTTCCTCAGAGCATAAAAATATACAAGGCTAGATTATCTCCCTCAGTGGGAACAGCATGTCTCCTCAGTGAAGGGCAATTTTCAGCTAAGTGCATCTTATTTAAGACTCTAAGAATGGCAGTTTAAGCAAATGCAGGGGAGAGAATGTATATGAAAACTATCCTTTGAGAGCCTGTGGCTAAACACATCAACTGCTGAGGTACTGTTTCCAGGTAATGATATCACAGTGATGGTTTTCAGCAGAGGCAGCATCCAGGGCGGGGCTGGGGCCCTGGGGTTTGATTTGCTCTCATTGATTTTCTTTATAGATCAGTTTGATACGAGATGTTATAAGGTTAATTTTGGATGATTAACTCCTCCATATCGGGATATTTGATTTAGTTCTCTTTCAGACACTTTCTCCCCATTGATTTTCAATATTGTACTTTCTGAGACGGAGGTAAATAGCTTCAGCAAGAACTTGAGAGCTGAGTTCTTCCTGGCTGCCCAGTGTCCCACTCAAGCAATCTCCCTGAACAGGGACAGCGATAGATAGTTAGTCATGGGAAAGCCCTGACTTCTGCTGTTCTGGAGAAGTTGGCAGTGGCTCCTTGAGCAGATCTGGGCAGTAAAGAGCAAGAGCAAGAACTCCACAGTATGTGGAATCTGGGTTTAAATGTCAGTCTTGCCACTCAGTGACTTCCCTTGGCAGGTCATGGGCCCATTATGACTCCTGGTTCCACATAAGTTATTATAGGAGTGTGTGTTCCATTGAACCCAGTATCCAGTGTCTCCTCTCCTGATACTAGAACCATGATTTTCTTCTGAGCAGCATACTCCCTTACACTCTAGCCCTTTTGAAGACATTGTTCCTCACAGCTTTCTATTTATTTACTCCAGGCCCCCTCACCCCACTCTGCATCTCACTGGCTCTTACTCAGGACCAAGAGTCTTCCTTTCTCAGCAAGCTTCTCTTTCTCACTGGATCATAAACTTCATGATGGAGGGACAGCATCTATCTTGGTCAACATTGTTGGACATGGTTGGACGCAGACTCACTCTGGACATTTCTGAAAGAATAGCAAAGATCATTGTGAACAATTCTAGTTTGTTGGAAGATGGTATGAGGGTAGAGATAATTGAATTCTGGTGCTGTGGCTCAGGATTTGGATGGTAGATTAGCCTGACTTCTCATCTCCCATGAGACTGCTTGACTTATCTAACAGCTCCTGCTGGGTATTCTCTGTCTTAGCATGCTCTTGGTACTTGGGGAGGCTCCTGCTCTTCACCCTCTCTGCCTTCCTGCCCCGCCAAGCCAGGATGAACGAATTGGAAACTTCACCTCCAGAGATTCTGTTAGTCACACAATTGTAATAGCTTCCACTAACTGATCAGTATGTGCAGATACTCTTAAATGTTTATTCTTGCTACGATGTTTGCACAACCCTAAAGTGTTAGGATGCATATTATCATCATCCTTATTTTATAGATAATGAGTAAAAGGAGGTAAATAACTTGCCAGACTGTGTCTGTTTAACAGGTGTTGCAGGTGGACTCACATGTTGACTTCTATTCCATACTATGTCATGGTCAAGGTTGGATTTCATGCTCATCACTTCTCACTAGCAAGTATCTGATCTTGATCCCCAAAAGAGCCAAGGATCCACACTGGAACCACAAATACTCTCTTAGGATCTATTTTCACTTACTCAGCTCTGCTAGATACTTGATAATGTCACTTCATGGTCTAACTTTGACCTGTAGCTCAGAGTAGGGGAATGACTACATTTGGTTTCTGTTTTTATTCTGCAGTTCTGGTGGCCATGGAACTCTCTTTCTGAGTCTTCCTTATCTGGCTTGGATATCAAAAGTCACCTACTTTATAGTCACCTCCAACCACACCTTAAAACTAGGAGTATTATGCTTACGCTGCTCTTTGCCTCCTCCAGAAGCTCTTTGTCAGTGCCCTCTTCCTCACCAGAGGCTATAGCAGGAACCACAGTCTCTGGATCTTTTGCTGAACAGATGCTCAGCACCTGCCTTGTATGAGCAATGGGCTTTTCGTGTGTGAGCTCTTTTCATGTGGTGGCTCCTTTCCACAACTCATGAGATGGAGCAGCCATGATTCTGTGTTGAAAGCAAATATTCTGAGATCCACAGTTGTAAAACAACCACATGTTTTCTATGACAAATCTTGGCTTAAAGGACATGATCAGAGGCCCCTTTGTAGTTCTTCCTGATTGAACGTGTGGAGTATTTCTATTTCCCTGAAGGGACAAGCCAGAAGTAACAATGGCAAAGGTAAAAGTGACTGTGTCCTTGTATTTTGCATTGGCCATTTTGTTGTTCCCAACTGAATCATTGAAACCTTATGAGAGACTGAATTTGGGATCCCTCATACTCCCTCCTTTTTCTCACTGTTTCTTGCTCATAAACAATGGTCGGACAGTGACCTACTCCCCATCACTCAGCACATCCATCACATAGCAAAAATGTTTTGAAGTTTGTGTAGCTTCCCCTCCATGCTTTGACCTAGCAGAGTCGAGGGGGTCCGTGAAAGAAGAGGAAATCACAAAACTACATAGTAAACACTCAATAGTCAGATCTGAATTCATATGGGCCCCCCCATTCCCTCACTACAAATGATCAGGCAAGTTAGCCCATTATCTAGATGTGTAGTTGATGGAAGCAGCGATGCGAACAGAGATGGTGGTGGTGATTGGTGGTGAGAGTGGTGATAATGATTGTGTTGTGATGGTGTTTGTGCTAGGATTGTGTTGGAAATAAGGACAGCGGTAGGTTTGGTGGTGGTGATAATGCGATGGAAATAATGACGGGGTAATGGGCAATGAAGGTTCTGATAGTAACTAATAACAATGATAGTGGTGGCAATAATAATTGTGATGATAGTGGTGGCAGCAGGGATGATAATGGTGATGATATTGCTGGTCGAGGTAGCTGCTGCCGCTGAGGTGGTGGTAGTGATTTAGGTCACAGGTGAGGCTGACAGCGGTGGTAGCATTGACATTGGTGAGGGTGATAGTAGTGGTAGTGACATTGTGGCAGGGGTGGTGGCTTTGCTGGTGGTTGGCGATAGTAGTGGCACTAGTGATAATTTTGGTGATGTGTTGGTGACAATAGTAATGATGCTGATGCTAGGATGATGGTGTGGCATCGGTGGTGATAGCGTTAGTGGTGACAGTGGTGATGACAATGACGTTGTTTGTAAATAGCGGTGGTGGCGGCCCTGGTGATGTGATGTGGTGGCAGTAATGGTAATGGTGGCAGTATATGGTGATGGTGATGCAGTAACAATGGGGGTATTGGTGGTGGTGGTGACGGTGGCGTTGATGGCGGTGCTGGTAGTGGAAGTCAGGGTGGTGGTAGTGGGTGAACACAGAAGCCCTCCAGAGATAGTACAGGGTAGGCACATTTCCCTAAGTCAGGAGTAGAAGATGGATGTTTTGTGACAATTTGTCAGGAGGAGCAATCCCTGGAAAATTAAGAGAAAAAAAAAAAAGGTTGAGACATGGAGTCATGTTGGCATCTTTTCCAAAAGTCTGAGATGCCATCACTAGGCTCTGAAGCCTTGTGGTTGGAAAGTGTTTTCCTAACATTGGGGTTGACATCATGATTTCAGAGCCTCAAAACCAGGCGGGGAAAAATTAGAGTTGTTTGTTTACATGTTAGTATACGTTGAGTAGTAAATATAGTATAGAAAATAAAATTCAATTGTACAGTCCACTTCCATCTTTTTACAACATGGTTGGCAAGTTTGGGCAATAAATATATTCTGTCTTCATTAAAATGATCTGACTCTTGCTCACATTATCAGGATTCTATTTCTGGCTCTTGGAATCATTCACATTTCTTTCCTCTATGCAATTATTTCTGCTAGCTGGACTTCAATAGTCATTCCTTCCCTCTCTTCCTAAAGCCAAGATGTCCTAATTCTCAGTGCCTTCTTCTAAATTCTGTCCGAGTGTTTGCACCCACCTGGCAGTAACATTGGACTCTGTTCTTAATCCTGATCTGGCATATTCCTCAGGGGGAAAGCTTATCTAGCCAGTGCTCTCATCGTCACTCTGGGGTAGGGGGTGGGGGGTTTAAAAATGTTCCTTCTTGCCGTGCGGCTCTGTGTGGCACCTTTGTCACATGGAGCCATGTAACGAGGAGACACCTTTGTTTAAAGCCCTCAAAAGACCAATTCAGACGTGTGAACCTGTTAAGACTGAGTTCCAAAGCCCATAAAAGCTGGTGTCTTACTGTTCCTGACCTTACAAATCACACTGCCAACTCCACCCAGCCCGCGGCATTAGCGATTATTTGTGCTGAACCAGGAGTGCTGGTGTGGACCAACCCAAAGCTTGTGAAATTGAGGTCACTTGGCTCCTAATCAGAGTTCAGACACCAGCTGGGAGCTGTAAAGATTTTCTTCCCAGAGCATCAACTTGGAGGAGGCCCAGAGTACATCGAAGACAGAAGTGAAGTCTGACACACACACAAGTCCCAAGATGGGCTGAAAATGGCTGGCATCCCAGTGAGGAGAGTCAGAGGTCCGGTATAGAGAGCAGCAGGGATTGCAGCTAGCAAAAACCTCAGAGCTCAGGGTCACAACTCACGTCGCTATGAGTGTTACCTTCATGGAAATCTTTTGTACGGTAATCCAAGGTCTGGAGAACATACAGAGTTTCATTTGTACTCAGCCCCTCATAATGTGGTAAGCAAAACTCTAAAAGGCTTTCCCCAACTTCCAACACTGCTTGCTTAGTTTTGTTGGCTGCATCACCGAGAAGGAGAGCAGACTGAAGTCAAATCTGTAAGTCACTTATCGGCATCATACATCCACCTCCTGGGGCACTGCCCACCCCATTCTTAGATTCTATGCTTTTGGCCTACCCTTTTTGTCGTTGACAGGATTTTTCACCTACCTTCTGTGCCCTGACTTTCTGTCTAGCCTTTGCTTGTGGATTGTTTTTTACCCCGTATCCTTTGCCTTGATTATCACCTGAATTGTTGGACTAATATTTTAACCTAGCATTTTCATCCAGGAATTTCTTTGCTGGCAATGAACTTCTCTACTGGCTCTGGAAAAGGGTGCATGCCCAAGACCAGAATCTGTGAGATTTGTTCCACAGGCACTGGCAAAACCAAATGTCCATGAATGGTGCTCTCTCTCTCTCTCTCTCTCTCTCTCTCTCTCTCTCTCTCTCTCTCTCTCTCTGTGTGTGTGTGTGTGTGTGTGTGTGTGTGTGTGTCTGTGAGTCCTGCTTTAGCGAGAATCTCTTACCTACCTCACCTACAATGATTCCACATAGGAATTAAGACAATAGGTAAAGACGCATGTTCGACATTTTAAAAGAGACTTGATAAAGTTTTCAATCCAACCCGGATACTTTGATGTATTCAGCATCTGAGAGGTGAGAAAAACCATAGCACATGGCACACATGCAGGATAATGTCACAATGACCCATTATTTTTTCAAAGAATATATGTTAGCGTGCAGAATTTTAAAATGAAAATACTAGATTTTGGATTTTAAATTATGAATGTTCACCCTGTACTCTGCCCATAACAGATGGCTTTTTTTAGTGTTCATGCAGAGAAAGTGATGGATACTTTTTTTTTTTCTTTCTTTCCTGCCATAGCCTTGGGTACTAGAAGGTTTTAGTGTGATTTCTCCAAATGCATATACTTCTGGTCTTATGTTTAAAGGGAGGCTGACTCTGGGATATGGGAAGGCCCTTCTTCCTTCTCCCAGTGACTTTGTAAATTTTTGGTCTATATCTTAAGAAGTTTGTGGGTGGGAACCATGCTTGTCTTCAGATAGCAGATAACTACCAACTGGTACTGTGCTGTAGTAGCTTATAGTATGTATGGCCCAGTAAGCAGTGTATTGGTCTGACAAAACATTGCACTGCTTTCTAAACCTAAAATAACAAAGTCCAAATTCCTCCAAACAAACTCATAGTCAGGCCTGTCATAGCAATACCCCAGTCCCTGGTACCAACTTGTGTCTTGGGGTTTACATTGCTGAGAAAAGACAGGATGACCACAGCAACTCTTATAAAGGAAACATTTAATTGGGGTGGATCACTTAGGTTCAGTTTCATAGGTTCAGTCAATTATTATCATGGCAGGAGCATGGCAGTGTGAAGGCAGACTATAGCTGAGAGTACTACATCTTGCAGACAACAGGAAGTTAACTGACTCACTGGTGGTATTCCAACAAGGCCATACCCACTCCAAAAAGGCACCCCTCCTAATAGTGCCACTCCCTAAGAAATTGTGGGGGCCAGTTACATTCAAACTACCACACACATCTTTACACAGCTTGTTCAAATATCCTGCTACATTTCCCCTTTTTGTCTAAATAAAATGGAAAGATTTTAACTCTAACATAGTAAACTATACATAATAACAATTATTAGGTAAGAATTACATTCACAATGTCCAGTCCACTTGGAGAAATTTGGCAAATTTGGAGAAATTACCCCATTATCTATCCTATCTTGATGAATCCAAAGTTTTATACCTAAATCACTTTCTTGTATAACTAGTATTACTATCCTAGGTATTTTTAGACCTAACATTTTTTTCTTAGGTAAACAAACTAAGCTTTTATGTTTCTCACCATTTAAACTTTACATCTCTTATATAAGTATCTTTTCTGAATTTGGTGACCAAGAAATTGGTATAACTATCTATTCTTCAACTCCATTAGAGACCCAAGAAGGATAAAATATTACCTAACAGGAAATGCAGAACAATTTCTAAAAGTATATAAATGACAGAGGCATCTAAGGCTGCCTGGACAATCACCAAAGGTTTCTCTATAATGTCGAGGCATCCATCTTAAGCCTACATGCCTAGAATGTCTGACAGTCTTTTCCATGAAACAGAAATTTTTGAAGGAGTGTCCTACTTTGTCTTGGCAAAGTTCATCAGTCACTTCCTTGTATCCTGTTTGCCCAATTTTGATAACATACTTTCAGCAGTTGAGGCAAGGGCACTTTCTTGCCCAATGGCTAGTTTTGCCACAATGAAAGAAAATGCCATATAGAGGTTCTTCAATGCTCATCGTCCTTTTTTTGAAGTAGATTGGTGTTGCCAGGAGCAGATGTATCTCATTGTCATGAAAAGCCTTGTGTTATTAAAACATCTGAAATGTTATATTCTGTAGGTCTCTGAAGTATTTGAAAACTACCTATTTAAAATATATATGTTTGACCTTGAAAACACACCTAACATGACTACAAGTTTGAGTGTTACAGATGACTAACTACTAACTTGAATTTCTTTATTATCCTAAATAGTTTGCAATAATAGCTTTCAAGGACTAGAACCTTACACTACATTTTAAAATGAACTGCATAGGTACAATACCTTAAACAAAAGTAGAAGCATGTATACAGTATGTTATAACATAAAACCCATAAATTTATATCAATATACAAAAATACATTAAACAAGAGTAGAAACAGATACACAGTATATTATAATAAAAATAACCATAAATTTGTATCAATATAAAAAATCTATGCCAATTTAAAATATTTGAGATTAGTAGTTGCTTTTTAATTTAAAAGTAGATTCAATAATCTAACCTTTTATCCTATCATTCCTATATCCTCCCTTTTTATCTTTTCAGAAAGAGATCTCCAAATCCAACCTCCTTTTCATAGTTTCCTCCTTGGCCATGGCCAATAACAATTTGCAAACACCCCTGCCCCAAACAATGACAAGCATCATAGCCCACTGAATGACCATGACCACAAACAACCCACCCTACCTCTTGGGAATGTGGCATCATGTTCTTAAAATTACTTCTTGCTATGTTAGGGCAATGGCATCTTTGGGGGACCCTGAGAAAATATGAATAATGATCAAGTCCTGGGAGAGGTAGCTCTATCGATTGTTGTCCAGTCTTTGTGTGATAGGAAAGTTCAGCGCTTATCTGAAGTCCTGTCTGGAGTAGTCTGTGGGGCTGGTCCATCTCAGCTAACAACTTTGAAGTTGTTCTTGGTGCAGATTTTTGTGGAAACTGCAATAGAGGCATTTTGAGAAGCTGGATTACCTGGGCTACTTGTCTTCATTGGTATCTGATCCTTTTGTTCTGAAAACACACAAACTTTTAAAGGTAACATACACGTATGGAATATGCAGTATGTACAAATCAGCTAAAGAGGATTCCCTATTCTATATTTGATCAGGCAAAAGGCATCTGTGAACTTTATAAGTCCCTTTGAACTGCATAACCAAACTGTAATATAAATCTCTATCCACACCATATGAAAGGATGGCATGTGATAATAAGTCACAAGGACTCTGTAGCCAACAAGATTTATCATGTCTTCTCAGTCTCAGAGCTGTTCCCATTTTGAGGGATCAGCATATATGTCACTTGTCTTGTAGTTTTTCTTGGTTTATTCCTCTATGTCTTAGCCAAGATTTTCAGGAGGTCTCTCCTGGTCAGATATGAGTTTATTAATTTTGGAGAAGTCCTGCGAGAAGAAAAAACCTAACCCCTCCCTCAACAATTTATGACTTCCACTCTGAAGTTAAGACATTGGTAAAATACATAGGTTGGTTTGATTCAGTAGTTTTCTCCATAATCTGTCTTATCAACTACCATTTTTTGTTCATTAGCATTTAAAAATTTAAAGGCAACAAAGCACCATTCAGGATCCAGACATCCTGTGCATTTCCCATCCTTACATGGCTTATTCATTTTATATTGCTTTACTCCTTTTTTAGACTTTATTATTTTTGAACTATTTTTTATATGACTGTCTATATCCATTTTCTTTTCTTTCTTCAGCACTTAAGCACATTTTCAAGCATAGTGTACTTGTTTGTTTAGAAGTTTTCTCAACTTGACTTTTTCTTTGAGTCCATGAGAGTTGAGCCTCACAGGTACCAGCCAGGAAATGCATTTACCCACCCCAGCTGTGGATAGCTGTTGGGTCTGTGATGCAGCCAATGTTTCTATGTAGTCTCCCATTCTATCTAACAGTGTGCAATTCAAGTGCTCAGGTGTATAGCAAGACCTCTTCAACTTGCTGTACCTCTGGAAGAAGTAGGCTCTTTTTAAGTAGTATATATTTGATGCCAGTTTTAGGTCTTTCTTGCTGGACTTCCTTTGGACCACTGGCCCCCAAATAATGACATGGAAACTTCTTATTAATTATGAATGCTTGGCCTTAGCTTTGACTTGTTCCCAACCAGCTCTTATAACCTAAATTAACCTATTTCTATTAATCTGTATTCTGCCATGTGGCTTTTTACCTCTCCTCAATACAGTATGTCTGATTTGCTCTGCATCTTGCTGGCAAAATCTGCCATGCCAGATTCTAACCCAGAGTTCCTATTTCTGCTCATAAGTCCTGCCTCGCCAACTATACATCTCCTGTGACCAGGCCTGACTATAGCCAAGTGGATGTATTAGTCTGTGACAGGGCAAGACAATGTAGAGGCTATTTCCGGTGGAAATTTAGCCAACTCTATTCTAGGAACCCAAGGTCAAGATGCCCCAGCTAATTTATCTCAGCTTCTGTTACATTGTTTGCTTGCACAAAACCTCCCCATACAGTGGCTGAGTGTGATACCAGGATGTGATTTTGTCTTATCTTAAATACTTGGCACTCCTCTAAGTGTATAACTGAGTATAGTCCAAGCTTGCTGGAATAAAGACATTCAATTGGCTATAAGATTTGTCTGAGTAATCATCTCTGGTGGCCTTTCCATTAACAGTCAACTGTATAGCTCTGCTACCCAGGCCTGAATGCAGCCAGTGAGATAGCTCTAGTTAGAGCCTGTGTTTAGCTTGTTTCAAGTGCCTTATCCTCCTTGTCCCCAAACCATAGGTCACATTTGCAGTGTGACTCTCAACAGCACAGAGATATCCTAAGATTTGTCTCCTGTCTAAGGATGTCTGTCATATTGCCAAGTTGTAGACTCAGTAGGGTGAAAAACTACTGCTGCTTCCATAAAACTTTATAAATCTATCCTTTTACAAATCTCTTTATTCCAGGTCATTTACTTAGAATTCACCTTATTTTTTTCCTCTAAAAAAGAGAGTATTACTCCTGTTCCCAAAAGTTTCTGTGAAAATTAAAAGAGGAAAAAAAATTACAAAAGGCTCTGCGCCTTGTCCCATGCAGTGTTTCCTTCTATGTGTTTTCCTACCCTACTTATTTCATAAATTGGTGTGAGTATACTGTCAAAAGAACTATTGAGAATTTGCATATGGAAAGATGGGATTACTAATCCATCCTTCAGTGAGGAATGAGAGCTAAGTGCTGAACACTGTCATTAGGAATGCAAACCTAATGACACCTGTTTAGGTGTTCCTCCAAGGCCAGCCGGCAGGAAGAAGAGTAGGGTGTGCTTGAACTAAAATTACCTTGGAGACAGAAGTTGCACAGCCTGTTATCTGGTCTGCACAGGCAGAGATCTCTGCTCTGTGGCAGTGGGTGGTGTCAGTGTAGCCCAGAATCAAGGCAGCTTGTTGTGGAGTATGTGTAGGACACTGATGCTAAAATACATCCTGCTTAAATCTTGAAGGAAGGTACCATTAGAGGGAAACCTTGGGGATGGCTGGATTCTGGAGATGACCCTGGGGATGGCTGGATTCTGGAGATGACCCTGGGGACAGCTGAATTATAGAGTTGATCATGGGGACAGCTGGATTATGGAGATGACCCTGGGGACAGCTGGATTATGGAAATGACCCACAGCATTGCGTGTTGTATTGAGTTGCAGAGATTTCAGGTCTCCTGTCTTGTTGTCAGAACACTGTGATGGTAAATTCAAGAAGTTCTGGTTTTGGAAAGTTGCCTGAAACGTTTAGCTTGAAGTCTTAAGGGTCATGACCCCAATCAGTGGCAGTCAGAATTACCAGCCAGAGTGGGACACTCAGTTACATTTGAACTGCAGATAGATAAGCAAATATTTTTTTCTTTAGGAATTGGTAATCTTAGACTCATTTAAATTTGATTAGTGCTCCCACTTTACTACTGGTGAACCTTGTGGTCTTAAGTACAGAATATCTGGGCAAATTTGGTCATGGAAAGAGAGAAAGTGCAAACATTTTGGTAGCCACTAAACTGGCTTGTGGGGCTTGAGTGAATCACAACAGGGACCTCCAATGTGGTCTGGGGAGGGAACAGTGAAGAAATAGATCTGAGAAGACAGGTGTCAAGGGAAGGCAAAGAGAGGGTATAGGGCACTACAAGGATAAAGTGTGATAGGGCAGGAAAATCACACAAACACTTGTGGAAACATGGAATAATTGTGATGGGTGGATGAGGTGAAGAGGTAGATAAACAGGGATTATCTGAGAATGTTCTAGCAAAATCAAGGCATAGACTTTATTTTTTAATGTAGATTTTGAGGTTCACTGAAATAAAGTATTAGTAAATAATATACAAAAACAAATATCTTAAGAGTCATGGCTTGGATAAACACAATATAGTAAAACCTAATGCATTTTTATAAGCATCAACATGTTGCAGAGTTGAAAACATGCTGCTAGTTTCGTTTTCTCTGACATGAATAGAAGCAGGACAAGTACACATGGGCAGACCTACAGTGCAGCCATTGGTTTGCTCTTCATTGTCCACATGTGAACTATCTTCCTTGGAGAAGGCCGGCAGGTATATACAAACATTCATTTTCCCAGGGCATAGACTTTTAAAAAAACACAATCAAGTCCACTTACAGATTTAATCTCATTGATGCCCACTGTGTCCTTGGTAGACAGTATAATATACTCTTTAAATACAGGAAAACTAGCTACAGAAAAGATAATGACAACAATGATTTCAACCAATGCACTGACCTCTGTTTGTGGTGCAGTGGGAACACTATGGAATAAAGATGTTTATTTTAATACAGTAGAAGACATTAACCCAGGTTTTACAGTTGAGGAATCTGGAGTTGAGGGGCCTTGTGTGTGTACTTACCTGTAGTGTGTTTATCAAAACTCAACAGCCCTGGCATAGTTGGTGGTTTGCTCCAAATGATACCACAGCTCCCTTAGGGAGGGTGACTACAGGAATTCCAGTGGAAAAATTGGGACTCCACAGGAGTCAGTGGCAATCTTCCTGAATTTTAGGAAGCTGGTACACATCTAGTAATCAGAGGGGCTGGGATCCTATGAAGGCTTGGGTGATAGATGGACCCCTCTAGCTCTTGGTGATCCTGTGTATTTTTAAAACCCATTTACAAGTGAAGTCATCCCTAAATGTCTCCTCTTCACATCCTAGGAGACCAGACTTCCCCATCATTATGGTCCCTTGGGCTTTTTGTCAGGCCTGCTGTGTGAAAGAAGATTGGATCGCTCACAGGACAGGGCTGTAAATTAGAGTTTGACTTATCTGAGCCCCTGTATCCTGTAATGGAATTGACTAATTACACCCCTCATGGATGCTCACTGTTTGTCGACTCAATGGGATTCCTAACAGCATAGGCACCATGACTCTCAGAGCCCAAACTCCTCAATGCAATAGAGAAAGTGAAGATTACCTTGGGAAAAATCTTGGAGAAAGCTTAATTTGATTCAGTTCACCTTGTATTTGTAAGACCTGACCAGAGCTCAGAACAAGAAGAGACAGTGATATCCCAAAGACACGATCTATGCCTTCCAGTGCAATTAAATCTCTCACCATTACTGTCAACTGGAAGGCTGTTTCTGTCTTATCTTCCAGATCAGAGTGTTTGTGGCACTGTACACCCAGGCATGAGTATGAGCCTGGCCAGTGGCTCAGACACATAAGTGTTCTAATGTGTTTTACATTAATACATGCATATTACTAGCTGGTACACAAATTTGAAAGGGAAAGGACAAATTTGGTCTAAGGACTAGCTTCTAATACACTACGGTCAAGGTCCTTAGTGGGTTTTGATAAACTTGATCCTGAGCCAAAGCAGAGTGGACAGTAGGACTACATGGGGAGAAGGCATCGATGTTGAGGGCTCCACAGTTGAAGCAAATGTCCAATGAAAGACCACCATTTCCTAGCTCAGTGTACAGGTTTTTCTTCCAAGGACTTGGGAGAATCAGTTCAACACACTGCTTGTGCCTCAGTTTTCTCATTAGGACTATGAAGATCATAACACTTCATTCTTTGTAGAGTTGCTCATTTTCCCTACACCCTGGAGCATTGGGGTGACGAAAACCTTTCTTCTAGACTGTGAGGATAGCAAAGGACAAGTCAGAGGAGCCTTCATCCTTTGGGTCCAGGAGCTTACCTTCTATTATGTAAAAGAGATGCCAAAGATCAAGAGATGAAGAGGAATGAGTTGCTCTCCAATATTAAGCACAGAGAAAACAAACAAAAGAACAAGATGGCAGGGTGGTTGTGACTCAGCTACTTCTGACCTCATTAAGATTGGGTCCATCAGGGAACACATCTCTGAGGAGTTGACACTTAGATGCTGACTCTTAGGATTTGACGTTTAGGTGATGAGATGACAGCTTGCTGAAGAGCTAGGTAAGAGGCTATTACAAATATCCCAAAGACAGAAGAACTGTTGTGTTTGAGGATTAAGTGAGATTATGTATCTATTTTAAATAGAGCTCAGTTCCTTTACAAGCTAAGTGAGCAGTGTGATGCTGTTACTGATTATGTTAATTAGCTTTCCACTATGACAGGATACTTGAGACAAATAACTCAAGTGGAAGAAATATGTATCAGGGCTCAGAGATTTAGAAGTTGCAGTGTGTGGTTATTTTGGTCCATACTTTTCAGCCTGAGGTGAGGCAGCAACTTTTGTGGCTTGTGATAAAAGAGGCTACACAGCATGGCATCCTGGAATCAAAGAGAGAGAGAGAAAAGCAGGGGACCCCAATATCCTTCTCTAGGACAAGTCCCAATGACCCACTTTCTTCCCAACAGGCTCTAAAGGTTCTATCGAATTCCCCAAATGCCATTGGCTGGGACTAAGCCTTTAACCCATGGCCTTCTGGGGATGTTTAAGACCCATACCACTGTGGTGATTATGAGGAGGAGAAGAAGGTAGAGGCAGGTGAAGAGAAGGTAGTTATGTAACAAGATGAAGCTTCTCTGAGAAGAAACCAGCAGGCATCAGATGCTGCTGCTCAGAGCAGAATCCAGAACAGAAATGTTCCTAACTTTGATGTGTTAGCTAGTAAGGCTTTCGCTTGGTATATAAAACATTCCAAGGTCATCGGACTCTAATCTCTGTATCATGGGCCTGGGACCCAGCCATCCCTTGAAACCCTCCCCCAGCCCGCCACATGTTGGGCTCTAACTCTGGTCCTGATGGAGGGGAATCTGTAGGGTGGGGCTGGCATTTCCGGAAGATGAGCAGAGTTTGACAAAGGGAGCACACATTTCCTGCATCCAATTTATCTGTCTAATCCAAAGCCCAAGGAAACTTCATTCCATAGACTTTAGAAGCTGTGGCAGCCCAGAGCCAGTTTCGAAGAAAGCTGGAGTTGAGTTTACAAACATGTAGGTGCCCACAGAAAGGCTGGCAGGGAGGCCTTGTGGCTGAGCATGCCCTCATCCAGGAGCCTTGTAGGAAGTCCTCTATTGTCATCTCTCATTACTGTCCTTAGAAGGTTCCTGCAAAGTGTGTCTCTTCTCAACGTCTCCTTCTAAGGGGACTCAGACTTCCATGGTGCTGGCTCCACGCCCTCAACACTGGGACATTTATATTTGATAGTGTTGGATGAATTATGCACACACCCTACTGAACACAGATTTAATGAGGGGATTTCATTTCTGCTCCTTGCTTTGCTTGTAATGGATTTCAGGCTTTGAATTAAGCAGTGGCTCAGCAACTTGTGCCTGCAGGGGAGGCACGGAGAGAAACTATCCTTTGAATAGGGACATGGCTGTTTTGGCAACCAGCCTATTATAAATGTGCCCTATCTTGCTCTTATTTCTTAGTCTCAGGTGAGTTTAGTGATAAAAATCAATCTTCCACTAGGATCAGAGAACAAAAACCACACTGCACCAGTTGAAGAGGTAAACTTGAACTCCAAGGAGCAAGATGAACCAAGATCCAGGTCCAACCCGATCCTGACTGAAATCATACATACAGTTCTGCAGGGAAATTATACAGCTCCCAAAAGAGGTGTCATGTGCATGGGGACAATGGAGTTCACTGCCCTCTGATTCTGTTGGTGGCTTGGTTTTCCTTATTAGAAAATCACTTCCGTATGCTAAAGTGATGTGCCATGCAAAGTTTTACTCTGTTCTCCATCCCTAAGAGCAGGTTTGTCTACCTTGAAGTTTTTCCACCTTGGATACAACTGATCATGTGTGGGTCAGTGCCCCAAAGACAGAATCAGGCCTGGGATGTTTGCCAGAAATTATGCAAGGAAGTAAACAACGCTTTGTGCTCTATGGTACGCTTCTTCAGGGACAATGGTGAGGGCTCAGACTCAACTGTTTGGCAGAGAACAGATCATCTCAGAGTCAGCAGGGAATATGAACAGCAGTATTAAGGTCCCTTGATCTAGCTGTACCTGAATCTTGTATGAAAAGAGACAAATCCAAAATACTGATAACACTAGTTTTTGAGGCTGAGATGTTTTATTTCTTCAATACAAGGAGTACAAATGGCATTCAGCAACAATTTATAGAGATGAGCGAGTGAAACTACTTTTAATTGTCATTATTTCCTTAAAAGGGGGAGTATTAATGTATAAAACCAGAGAAGAAACAAAAAGAACCAGAAAACAAAACAGAGAAAGATGCAGGGAGACAAGGGCCAGTCCATAACAGAGAATGAAGAACTGCTTTCATGAGGAGATAGATGAAGAAGTAATGTTGATTGTATTGCTTGTAGACACAGGGCTGCCCTGGCCATGGCTCAGAGGTTGGGGAGAGACACAGGGATGCACTGGCCGTGGCTCAGGGGTTGAGGAGAGACATAGGGATGCACTAGTCATGGCTCAGGGGTTGGGGAAAGACACAGAGCTGTACTGGCTGTGGATCAGGTTGACTCAGGATTGATCTAGCCATGGCTTGGGTGGACACAGTGATCCTCTGGTCATGACCTGGTGGACACAGGTCTGTGTTGGCTGGGGCTCAGGAATAATATTCTCCCCAGAGCTGTTGCTTCTAAGTAGAACAAGACCAGAACAATTGCTATGCAATGAATCTATCTAAAATAATTTTAGTGAGATAAAAAGAGAAAAACAAAGATATTCTAAGTATCCTGTCCAGAAAGTTGTTCCAAGCAGTGATGAAGTTTAAAGAGTTAGCTGCTGAAGTAATCTTTCCAGAAAAAAAAATACAGCAAGTTTATTAGAATTTGATTAAAATGGCAAAATTCATTCTTTTATGCTAATACTTATGTCAGGAAAGAGCAACTCCTACAGATTCTCAGAACAGCCCTGTGTTTGAAGAGACAAGAAAAAAGAAAGCCAGAAGTTTAACATTGTGTTTTATGCATACACGAGAGACAGGAAGGTAACCAGCAGATCTCCACAATGTGGCTTTGGATGTCAGTTTATACAGATTCTTCAAAGAATGGCAGGTGAGTCAGCATTCTCTAGAGGAACAGACTGAAAGAATGAAGGTTTATACTGAAGGGGGCACATATCCTTAGCTAACATCATACAGGGTGGGTAGTCAGGCAATGGCCATCTGCACGTGGAGGAGGCTGAGCTTCCAGCAATAGCTGGATGTCTCAGCAGTCACAGTCTGGTATCACAGGCCTGCAGGATTCTTGGAAAGCCACTGTGTCTTCAGTTAGCTCTGAAAGGCAGGAGAGCCTTCTGATGACAGTGAGTGTTAGCAGCCATGATGACAGGCTAGACGCACCCAGCTGCAGGAAGTGAAGGCAGGCAACACGGCTGTTCCACAGACCCCTTGATGTCTAGGCTACCACTGGAGACACTGTCACAGACCTACCCAGAGGAACAACTCTTATTGATGCCAGATCCACTTAATCTGGCAATCAAGCCCAAGCATGGAAAGAGCTAAGTTTATAGAGCAGTGAGGAGACAGAGGGAAGGATGAGTCTCTAGAAACTTGAGGAAGGCGAGCCCATGGGAGAAAATGGCTCATTGGTGCAGCTCACTGATTCTGCTTCATGGGGAAGCCCCTCCTATATGGTTGGATTCTTCAAGACCATTCAGTCAGTGCGGGAGCTAAACATTACTCAGCCCTGACTTGTTTGTCCTGTCTGAGTGTGAGCAGTCTGTGGTTTCCTGGGCCTGAATGGGTTCCAGCAACATCATTTGTTTGGCCCACCAGTGTTAAATGATCATATGCTTGTTTGCACAGCACATATTCATGCACACATGCACACACACATGCACACACACTAGCATTAAATGATCATATGTGTACGAGGGTGTTACAACTCTGAAGGGATAGGGAGCCTGGCTGTTAGAAGTCAGGCTATACCTATAGCTGTGAAGAGAAAGGTAACCTGGCTGTTGGAAGTCAGGCTATACTTATAGCTACGTTCTGGTGTGGGATGGTTTCCCCACAGGGATGTAGCAATCCTGCTCCTCTCTGAGAGAGCTGTTACAGCTCAACTCTGCTAAGGGAGTTTCCCACAGAGATGCCCATTGCTTCTTTGCTCTGATGAAAGTTGTTACTTCTTGGACATGCTCTACTCCAGCTAAAGAAGGTCTTCACCCAAAACTTACTCAAGAGATTTATTGGGAGGGAGGAATCTAGGACAGTGGCTCCCTCCCACAGGGTGGAAAAGGGCAGCTCCCAACTGAACAGGTACAGGACCTATATAGGGCTTCTTAGGGACAGAGTTTTCCAAGGTGGAGATTTTCAGGGTGGGAATTGGTCAGATTTCAATCCCTAAGTTTGGACAAGCTCAGAGATTGGCTGGATTTTGTGTTCAGGGATTGGTTGGTTTTCATGGTTGGGAATTTTCATTGTTATTTGTGTTGAGTTTGCCACGGGCAGAATGTGTTTCTTAAGCTCTGGTTTCAGGGTCAGAGTGTGTTTCTTTGGCTGGCCCTTTTACCCTACAATATGCATGCTTGCACACACACACACACACACACACACACACACACACACACACAGAGAGAGAGAGAGAGAGAGAGAGAGAGAGAGAGAAAGAGCTAAGTGTTTTTGTTTCTTAGACTGTATTTGCATTAGTTGTTATTAAAATATGACAAAATACCTTACAGAAACATCTTAGAAGAGGAAAATGAGCTTCATTCATGGTTTCGGAGAGGTCATCTTATTGTCACTTGGCCCCATGTGCTTCAACAGAGCATCATGGCTGTGGAAGTGTGTGGCAGAAGACAGCTATTCACTATATTTATGGACCAGGAAGCATAAGGTGCGTGAGAATGGACTAGAGATAATACTAGTAAGGACCCATTTCCAGTGCTCTACTTACTCAGTCAGTCTCTATCTCCCAGGGTCAAGTTACCAGTGCAGGACTAGACATCTAAAATGTAGTTCCTGGAGGACATTTCAGATTCAAACTGTACCAGTATCAGGACCACAGCATTTCAGATGAGGGAGGTGATGTGTTTAAATGATAGGATTAAATTTGGCTAGAGAGTATGCTACTATAGTAGCAGAATTAATAACCTGGTGTGTGCTTTTTGGATACTCCTTCTTAAATTCATATGGAGCATGCTCTCAGAAGCATACTCACTGTTTGATTCATTCAACAATGTTCATTGAGCAACTAACCAGGCTGCCTGGCTTAGTTAGCATCCAAGGTCAGAAGACCCACTCTCTTCAGGGTGGGTGGCTGAAGAGTATTGAGTGTGTGCAGGACATTGTCCTGTGTGATGAGGACACCAAGGTGAATGTGACATAACCATTTTCATAAAGTAGGTAAATTAAAACCATGTACGTAATACAAGGGACATTTTAAAGGAGTGAAGATGCAATGGTGAGGACAGATGCCAAGGTGGTCTCAAACTGTTTTCAGAAGCAAGAAAAATAAGGGAATGGTTGCTTTGCACAGCTCCTGAAGGCATAAGTCATGAAGAAGGATTTGCTGCTGCATCATAACAGGTGATTTCACTTTCCTCCAGGTAAGAGGGTTGTGCATTCCCCAAAAGGTGTGCAGAAGCTTGGCAGAAATTTAGAGGTGATATACTCCTTTTTTCTTTGGCTATTTATCATATCCTGACTAAGTACCTATGATGTAATAGGTACTGCTCTGGAAAACAGGAGCTAAGTATGGGTGGAGTCCACACCCATGGAGTTGACCTTCCTGTGTGATTTAGTGATGTGGAAAAGGGTGAAACTCTGTGAAGGATCAGGAGTCCTGGGAAGAAGAGCTGGTCTAGGAATGGGTCTTGAGCAGGATAACAAACTCTTCTGATTTGTTGTTTCTACTGGCAAAATGACCCTTTACATTCCCAATCAAGCAGCACTTCGTTCTTAAGTCCACCTGTTCCAGAGAAAACACATAGAAAGTCTACATTCCTTTCCTGCCTGCCTGAACTTAATTCAAAGAGAAATGACACTGTGTGTCCCTTTATAGTCAAATGACCTTGTTCTAAGTGTAAGAAGTAAGCCAGAATACCCTTCCTTGGTTACAGCTAGTTCCTTTAGGTCCTAGTTACTAGATTACAGTGGCTGTTGCTTTTCTGTAGTTGTGACTAAACACCATAACTGTCAGGGCCCATAAAATGACTTTGCTTCATCTTGGCTTAAGGGCAGAGAGTTCAAAACTATCCTTAGTCTTCCAAGGTTAAAGTCACAGGACCTAAAAGTCTAAGGTGTGTCCACTGTAGGATGTTTGGTTTTAGGCACTGTAAGATGTTTGGTGGATGTTTTATCTAAATAACAAGCAACTTGGTATGAGGTGTGGTTACTCTTAACCCTCAAGGCCAGATAATGAGAGATTTAGTCTAAGATGTGGTTACAAAATTTTTGGAGAATTAAGGAAGAAAGTCTGTTTCTTCCTTGTATCTTGATAAAGAAGTCTTTTGCCATTTTCCCATTTTTGGTTGGGGTATATAATAATGTTGAAGAATAAACTTGGGCATTCAGTATTCACTGGGTTGCCCAGTGTATCCTGTATCTCTGCCTTTTCCTTAACGTCTCTACCTGCCATTTCTCAATCCACACTCCCCCTCTCAGGCATGAACACAGGTTAATACAGGCTGGTGCCACAAAGATGCGATTCTACAGATGGCTACTACACATAAACTCGGCAATCCATGAAAGAATAGTTTATTTGGGTTTATGGTTGCAGAGGGATGGAGTCCATGATGTCAGAGGCAGCATGACAGAAGGCAGCAGGCAGCAGGGATAGCATATGGATCAGCAAGCCAAGAGCTCTTATCTTGAGCTTGCAAGCACAAAATAGAGAAAGGGACCTGGAAATGATCCTAGACTTCAAATCCCCAAAGCCTGCCTCCAATAAGGCCTCCTAAATCTCCCCAAACAGCACCATCAGCTGGGGACCAAGTCCTCAAACACACGAGTCTCTGAGGGACAGTCTCATTCAAACCACAGCAATTACTAGGTCAAGTCAGCTGGCAAAAAGCCATAAGGATAAAAACTCCCCTGTGGAACTCTAGGGCAGCTCCACCCGGTATTGAACATCACATTGAATGGTGACAAATATCTCACTGGTCATGATGGGATGCAGGCATCAAAGAAACAATTGAGCCTTACTCTACCATAGGATCACTCACCACAGATACCAATCAAGAAGTCATTAGAGTTTATAGCTTTATCATCTTTTCCGCAACTAGTGCCTTTATTATAGTTGAGTTGCTCACCTAAACTTTTTAGGTGCTGGAGCAAATTTTAAGTTTGAGTAAGCTGTTCAACTTTCTACTTATTAACTGGGTAGATTTGGGTGGCATGCTTAAGCTCCATGCTAATAATTCTCAGTGAATATGTTTGGTGTGCCCACTCCTCTGAAAAAAACCACTCAGGATACTTAGTTAGCACTGTGTAAATTGTACATACCATGCCTCAGCATCTGAGAAGATTTGATGGCTCTCCTCTAATATGTCCCTTGGAAGTGCTTCATGTAATGGGGGAATTAAAATCTTGGAGTGGAAGATGCAACATATCTACATAGTTTTATCATTACTTTTAAATCCGCCCCTTCTTTGCATCTAGGGAGTATAGCTCATTTTCCTGATGTGGGTCAGGGAAAATGTGGTTCTTAGCAGATCTGTGTCTTTTTTCTCCACAAGGAGAGTCAGTGAGAGTTCTGGGCCTATACTTATAGAGATTGCTGTCACGTTGTATACCTCTAAAGTGGGTACTGTGTATTTGTACTGTCATAACAAAATACCATAGACTGATTACCATAAATGACAGATGCTTTATAGCAGAAATACTACCTTCATAATCACAGTTCCAAGTTATGGCATCAGGATGCCCATCATCAATGGCCGAATAAGTGTTCCAGACACTCAGTAGAGTACTATTTATCCATAAAGGAGAATGATATTATATAAATTGTAGGAAATGCATAGAACTGGAGATAATGTTAAACAAAATAAGCCAAATTCAGAATGACAGATGGCTTTCTCTCATGGGTGGATTCTAGATTTTTTTTTGAGACCAGAATGAGAGACAAAGAACTGTTTGGGAATCAGGAAAAGCCTTGAGGGCAGTGGAAGGCAGGTAAATATGAGCAAAGTGGATTCTCTATAGTTATAATGCCTTAATGATACCTATTATTTGCATAATTAATAAGTGCTAATATAAAAGAAATTAACAATTAAGAAAAATTAATTTTTGCAAGTTTAATCATGCTATAAAAACAATTGGAAGTCTAAAATGAGGGTGTCAATGTGGCCAGCTTCTTGGCAGTGAGGGCAAACACTGGCCTTCTCTGATTGATGTAAGGTCAATAACACCAGTATGAGCCCAACCTGGTGGCCTGGCCTAAATCACTTTCCAAAGGTTCCCCTCCAAACATCATCAGGAGTTAGGCCTTCAATATAGGAATTTGGGGTATATACACACATTCAATTACCTGACTATGATTCCAGAAGCTAATGAAAACTACAAACAGGATCTGGTACATAGTATATGGTCAAGAAGCATTTATGAGTTTGTATTTGAGTGACTGGAGCTGTTATTAACTGAGTTAAATTGGCAAGAGTATTCTACTTGACTAAGCCACCCTGGGAAGGCCCAATATTGTTAATAGAAGATGTTTCATAGTTACATGAGGGACATATATTGTGTAGATTCTACAAGAAGCTCATTAATTTACAATCCTACATTTTATTAAGTTAATTTGAATTTTAATGAAAAATAACTAAGCCAAAGTGATTTGTGTCTTGGGGAGAAAATAATATTTCTCTGCAGGTTTAGAGAATAGGATGCCAGAAAGATATGGGTCTCTTACATTTCCCTAGAGGCTACAGCCTCTCAACTTACAGGGAAAAAAAGGTTTAAAAAGATGGCCTGGGTTCTGTGGTGGGTGCCCAAGCCACAGGTGAGTCTGGGCGCTGCTCTGCCCACCCCGCAGCTCCTCATCAACCACTGCTCACTTCTGCCTGAGCCCACCCAGACAAGAGTGGACCTGGCCAGACTGGAAGGCCCATGCTGAGTCTGGACACACCTCACCCCTGTCTATACTCTGCCCTCTGTCCTATGGTGGGTGCCCAAGCATCAGGTGAGTTTGGACACTGCTTTGCCCCCCGCAATGTCTCCCATCAACCCCTGCTTGCTTCTGCCTGACCACCCCCCCACAAGAGTGGACCTGCCCAGACCAGGAAGGCCAGAGTCCAGACACGCCTCACCCTTGTCCACCCACTGCCCTCTGCCACCCAGCTGCCACCAGATGATGAGCCCTCCCACAGCCACCCGAGAAAGGGAGGGACCCCACCTGCACTCACTGGAAGAAGGGATGGGAAGAAGACAGAGTAAGAACACACTCAACAACAGAAAGACCAATATGACACCACCAGAATCTAGGGACTCCACACCAGCAAGATCTAAAAAGCCCAACACAAAGGATAAAGAAGAGATGGACCACAAAAATTATCTTAGGAAGATGATAGAGACCTTTAAAGAGGAAACAAGAAAATCCCTTAAAGAAATAGAAGAAAAAAACAGCAAAAAATTTCATGAAATGGAGATGACAAACCAAAAAATTCAAGAAATAAACAAATCTCTTAAAGAATCTAAAGAAAGCCAAGAAAAAACAACCAAACAAGTGAAGGAAGCACTCGAAACAGTTCAAGGCATGAAAACTGAAATAGACACAATAAAGAAAACACAGAATGAGGGGATGCTGGAAATAGAAAGGCTGGATAAGAGATCAGAAACTAAAGATGTGAGTATAACCAATAGAATTCAAGAGACAGAAGAGAGAATCTCAGTTGTTGAAGACTCACTAGAGGATATACAGTCATTGACAAAAGAAAATCTCAAATCCAACAAATCCCTAATACAAAATATCCAAGAAATATGGGACACTGTGAAAAGGCCAAACCTAGGAGTAATAGGTATAGAAGAAGGTGAAGAAATACAGCTCAAAGGTACAGAAAACATATTCAACAAAATCATAGAAGAAAACTTCCCCAACCTACAGAAGGATATGCCTATGAAAGTACAAGAAGCTTACAGAACAACAGAAAGACTGGGTCACAAAAAGAAGTCCCCTTGACACATAATAATCAAAACACCAAACCTTCAGAATAAAGAGAAAATATTAAGATCAGCAAAGGAAAAAGGCCAAGTAACATATAAAGGCAAACCTATCAGAATCACACCCAACTTCTCAATGGAAACTTTGAAAGACAGAAGGTCCTGGATAGATATCCTACAAACACTAAGGGAGCATGGATGCCAACCCAGACTACTACACCCAGCAAAAGTTTCAGTCACTATAGATGGAGAAATCAAGATATTCCATGACAATACCAGACTTAAACAATACATATCCACAAATCCAGCACTACAAAAAGTTCTGGAAGGAAAACTCCAACCCAACGAAGATAACTACACTCACAAAAACATAGGCAATAGAAAATCTAATTTTACCAAACACAAAAAGAAACAGGAGGGCAAATACACACACAATGACACCACCAACAATAAATCCAAAACAAACAAGAACCAACAATCAATGGACATTAATATCCCTCAATGTCAATGGTCTTAACCTGCCCATAAAAAGATACAGACTAATAGAATGGATACGAAGACAGAATCCATTCTTCTGCTGTATACAAGAAACACACCTCAACTCAAAGACATTACCTCAGAGTAAAGGGTTGTGAAAAGATTTTCCAATCAAATGGGCCCAAGAAACAAGCTGGTGTAGCAATCCTAATATCTAACAAATTAGAGTTCAAACTAAAATCAATCAAAAGAGTTGAGGAAGGGCATTTCATACTCATTACAGGAAAAGTCCATCAAGAAGAAGTCTCAATCCTGAACATCTATGCCCCAAATAAGAAGGCACCCACATTTGTAAAAGTAGCATTACTAAAGCTCAAACCACACATAAAACCACACACACTTATAGTAGGAGACTTCAACACCCAGCTTTCACCACCAGACAGTACCAGCAGACAGAAACTTAACAAAGAAACAAATAATCTAACAGAAGTTATGACCCAACTGGGTTTAACAGATATCTATAGAACATTCCATCCAAACACAAAAGAATATACCTTCTTCTCAGCACCACATGGAACCTTCTCTAAAATTGACCACATAGTTGGCAACAAAGCAAACCTCCACAGATACAAAAGAATTAAAATAACCCCCTGTTTCTTCTCAGATCACCATGCTTTAAAGCTAGAATTCAACAGCACTACAAATTGCAGAAAACCTACAAACTTGTGGAAATTGAATAACACCCAGTTGCACCATTCCTGGGTTAAGGAAGAAATAAAAAAAGAAATTAAAGACTTCCTAGATTTTAATGAGAATATAGACACAACAAACCCAAACTTATGGGACACTCTGAAAGCAGTGCTAAGAAGAAAGTTCATAGCACTAAGTGCCCACATGAAGAACCTGGAGAAAAGTCACACTAGAGGATTGACAGAACAATTGAAAGCTTTAGAGCAAAAAGAAGCAAACTCACCAAGGAGGAGTAGATGCTAGAAAATAATCAAACTGAGGGCTGAAATCAATAAATTAGAAACTTAGAAAATATTACAAAGAATCAATGAAACAAAGAGTTGGTTCTTTGAGAAGATCAACAAGATAGGCAAACCTCTATTGAAACTAACCAAAAGACAGAGAGAGAGCATGATAATTAACAAAATCAGAAACGAAAAGGAGTATATAACAATGGACACTGAAGAAATTCAGAGAATCATTAGGTCATACTTTGAAAACCTGTACTCCACAAAATTCAAAAATCTAAAGGAAATGGACAATTTTCTGGATAGATATCACTTACCAAAATTAAACAGATAAGCAGTTTAAATTGGCCTGTAAACCCTAACGAAATCGAAGCAGTTATTAAAGCCTCCCAACCAAAAAAAGCCCAGGGCAGAATTCTACCAGAAATTCAAACAAGAGCTAATACCAGTACTCCTCAAATTGATCCACACAATAGAAGCAAAAGAGACATTGCCAAACTCTTTTTTCAATGCTACAATCACTTTGATACCCAAGCCAAACAAAGATACAACTAAAAAAGAGAACCACAGACCAATATCCCTCATGAACATCGATGCAAAAATATAAACAAAATATTGCAGAATCGAATCCAAGAACACATCAGAAAAATCATCCTCTATGATCAAGTAGGCTTCATCCCAGGGATGCAAGGATGATTCAACATATGAAAATCCATCAATATAATCCAACATATAAACAAACTGAAAAAGAAAAACCACATGATCATCTCACTAGATGCTGATAAAGCCTTTGACAAAAATCGAACATCCCTTCATGATAAAGATCTTGGAGAGAACAGGAATAACAGGAACATATCTAAACATGATAAAAACAACATACACCAAACCAACAGCCAACATCAAACTAAATGGAGAGATTTATATTTATATTTATATTTATAGCGATTCCTATAAAATCAGGAACAAGACAAGGCTGTCCACTCTCTCCACATCTCTTCAATATTGTACTTGAAGTTCTAGCTAGAGTAATAAAACAAGAAAATGAGTTCAAAGGGATATAAATTGGAAAGGAAGAAGTCAAACTTTCACTATTTGCAGATAATATGATAGTCTACATAAGTGACCCGAAAAACTCTACCAGGGAACTCCTACAGCTGATAAACACCTTCAGCAAAGTAGCAGGATACAAAATTAACTAAAAAAAATTATATACAGATGTATATATATACTATATACAGATGATAAATCAAATGAGAAAGAAATCAGAGAAACATCACCCTTCACAATATCCCACAAGCAACATAAAATATCATGGGGTAACACTAACCAAAAATGTGAAAGACATGTACAGTAAGAACTTTGAGTCTTTAAAGAAAGAAATTAAAGAAGATACCAGAAAATGGAAAGATCTCCCATGCTCTTGGATAGGTAGAATCAACATAGAAGACATTGCAATCTTGCCAAAAGTAATCTACAGATTCAACGCAATCCCCATCAAAATCCCAACACAGTTCTTCACGGACCTTGAAAGAACAATACTCAACTTAATATGGAAAAACAAAAACCCAGGATATCCAAAACAACTCTGTACAATAAAGGATCTTCTGGAGGCATCTCCATCCCTGTCTTCAAGCTCTATTATAGAGCCATAGTTCTGAAAAAAGCTTGGTATTGGCACAAAAATAGGCAGATAGACCAATGGAATAGAGTTGAATACCCTGATATTAACCCACACACCTATGAACCTTATTTTTGACAAAGATGCTAAATCTATACAATGGAAGAAAGACAGCATCTTCAACAAATGCTGCTGGCACAACTGGATTAGGACATGCAGAGGACTGCAGAAAGATCCATATCTGTCACCATGAAAAAAACTTAATTGCAAATGGATCAAAGATCTCAACATAAATCCAGCCACACTGAATCTTCTAGAAAAGTAAAGTGGGAGATACCCTTAAACAAATTGGCACAGGAGACTGCTTCCTGAACATTATACCAGTAGCACAGACGTTGAGATCTGCAATTAATGAATGGGACCTCCTGAAACTGAGAAGCATCTGTAAGGCAAAGGACCCAGTAAGAGAAAACGACAGCCCACAGAATGGAAAAAGATCTTCACCAACCCCACATCTGACAGAGGGTTGATTTCTAAAATATACAATGAACTCAAGAAGCTAGCTACCAAAACACCAGACAATGAAATTAAAAAGTGGGGTGCAGAACTAATAGAGAATTCTCAACAGAGGAATCTAAAATGGCTGAAAGACACTAAAGAAAGTGCTCAAAATTCTTAGCCATCAGGGAAATGCAACTCAAAACAACTCTGAGATACCGTCTTACACCAGCCAGAATGGCTAAAATAAAAAACACTAATGACAATCTATGCTGGAGAGGATGTGGAGAAAAAGGAACACTCCTCTATTGCTGGTGGGAGTGCAAACTTGTAAGACCACTTTGGAAATCTGTGTGGTGGTTGCTCAGAAAAATGGGAATCAGTCTACCTCAAGATCCAGCCATTCTTCTCTTGGGCATATACCCAAATAATGCACGTCCATACACCAAGGACATATGTTCAACCATGTTCATAGTAGCATTGTTTGTAATAGCCAGAACCTGGAAGCAACCTAGATGCCCCTAAACTGAAGAATGGATACAGAAAATGTGGTACATTTATACAATGGAGTACTACTCAGCAGAAAAAAGCAATGGAATCTTGAAATTCGCAGGCAAATGGATGGAACTAGAAGAAACCATCCTGAGTGAGTTAACCCAGTCACAAAAAGATAAACATGGTATGTACTCACTCATATATGAATTTTAAACACAGAGCAAAGGATTACCAGCCTACAATTCTCTTCACCAAAGAAACTAGTACTCTAAGGGAAAAATGTATGGACCCCAGGAATGGGAAGGGGCAGGAACTCCTGAGCTAATTGGAGCATGATGGTAGGGGAGAGGGAGCTGCCAGATTGAGAGGAGGAGAAGAGGAGAGGAGAGGAGGAAATGGAGGATCAGGATTATTGAGTTGGGGGAAGAATAGAGGAGAGCAGGATGAGAGATACCATATCAGAAGCAGCCATTATAGGTCTGAGGAGAGATCTGGCACTAGGGAGATTTCCAGAGACCTACAAGGATGACACGAACTGACAATCTAGGCAATGGTGGAGAGGATAACCTAAATGCCCTTCCCCTATAATGAGACTGATGACTACTTTTTATGCCATCCTAGAGCCCTCATCCAGTAGCTGATGGAAGCAGAAGCAGATACCTACAGATATACACTGAACTGAACTCTGGAACTTAGTTGCAGAGAGGGAGGAATGAAGATCAAATGGATCAGTGCCAGGCTGGTGAAACCCACAGAAACAGCTGGCATTTACAAAGAGGAGCACATGGACTCCAGACTGCTATCTGGGAGGCCAGTTCAGGACTGATCCAGACCCCTGAACATGGACGTCAATTTGGAGGCCTCTGCACTCTAGGGGGCCCCTGGTAGTGCGTTAGTATTTTTCCCTAATGTAAGAAGAAACTTTGAGAGCCTATCCCACATGAAGGGATGCACTCTCGGCCTGGACACATGGGGGAGGGCCTAGGCCCAGCCCAAGGATGATGTGCTGGACTTTGGGGAGCCCCCAGCGAGGGCTGTATCCTGCCTGGGGAGTGGAGGGTGGATGTGGTATGGGGTCTGTGGGGGCGGAGGGAGAAGTGGGGGAGGGGAGGGAGAGGGAGAAGGGATTGCCATGTGAAGCAAACTTGTTCCTAATTTGAACTAATAAAAAAATTTTTAAAAAGATGGCCTGCATCCATGAAATCTCACCAGAAAGATACAGTGGTATTATAAACAGAAAGGCTGGCAGAAGCAGGTCAGAAAAAGGAGTGAGGCAGAATGGCTGCATGGCACCCAGTCACAGCCCCTGGGAACCCTTGAACAGTACAGGCAAGCTTTCACATTTCGATCTGTTCCTGGGAGGTGGGCCACACCAACAGAGTCCTGTTCAAGGAAGACCACCCAGCCACCAAAGGAGAGGCATTGTTTCTTCTTAACACATGTGAGTCTTTAGATGATCATTCACAGTCTACACAGTTATGCCAGACAGTGCCAAGGACTTGGCTCCAAGGAATTGAGCATTGAGTTGAACCACTGTGAGTAGTAATATTTTTGCCTGAATTGATAGAAGTTTGGGGGTAGGGGTATAGCTCCATGATAGAATATTTGCCTAATATGAGAAAGACCCTGGGTCCCATCACCAGTACTGTGAAAGAAAGGAGGTACGGAGGGGAAGAGGATTGGAAACAGAGTGGAGACTGGGGCGGGGATGGAGATGGGGTTGGAGATGGAGATGGAGATGAAGAAGGAGAAGTTTAACAGCAGGCTTCAACTTTCATTCTTTGACGCAGTTTCCTCAACATTGGCCTGACCTTGTGTACGTTCTCACCATAAGACCACCAAGCCAGTTCAAGCAATCCTACAGCATGGGGCTTGTATCTCACCAACCAAATAAAGCCAGGATGGTGAAAATATCTGTTTGGCAATGTTTTTATGGAAGTCCTGCAGTGTCATTTCTTGTCCCATCATGGGTGACTCATCTCAGAAATTGCTGAGGGCTGTAATCAGTCAGCTTGAATCAGCTATTCCCCTGAAAAGTTAGAATCTCCATGTAGGGAGGCCCACCAGAAAGACAAAAGACATTTTTAGGGAGTGTAGTTAGGAAGGTGCTTGTGAGCTGGCTGGTGGCTGCTCCAGAGCAATAACCATGCATTGGAACAGACAAAAATAGCAAGTGTTTTCTTTACTGCAGATCCCACTTTTTAGTTTTGGGTATCAAAAGAAACAAGTTTGTTTGTTGGTCAGCTGGGTCAAGGGTTCCACTTTCTAGGGTAGATTGTATGCCAAGTTCTGAGTTTGAACATGAAATATAAACCTTAGGGCAACATGGTTAGATAAAGGCTCCCAATGACTAGGCACTAGGAGAACTTAATCAACATTGTGCCCCATATTCCCCCACTATGTCTGAGATAGCTGATAAGGGAAATTATAACTACCACCACTAATAATGTGAAGATGACAACAATGTCTAAATAATATTATAAGGCTAGGGTGTAGCTCAATGGTAGAGTGGTTGACTATCACGCCCCCTGTCCCAGGTTCAATTCCTAGCATCATAAAAATAAATGAAAGCTATATATTCAAAGAAGCAGCCCACTGCTATGCATTTTTTTTTCTGGCCAGCATTTATTGACTGGTTACTGCGTGACAAATCTACAATGAGCACTTTGTTTACACTAGCCCATGAAGTCATGCCTTTTCTCTCCTTAACCTGTGCTACAAATGACGTTCAAAGAGGTTAAGCCATTGCTTAAGGATATTGTAATAGTTAACTCAGACTGTAAGAATAGCCCCAAATTCAGATATCAAAACTGTTTATTACACATTTGAAGTACAGTGTGAAGAGGAGAGAGGCTATCTGTATACAAACAGTATGATGGGGAGAGCAGGTTTGTCTACACGGAGGGTGGGTCTGCCTACATACACAATGTGATGGGGAAGGCTGCTTTGTTACACATACCATGTGATGGAGATGGTGGGTCTATTACATACAGTGTGATGGGAAGTGTGGTTCTGTCCACACATACAATGTGACAAGGGGGGGTAGGTCTGTACACACAGTGTTGATAGAGAGGGCAGGTCTGTTACACTGACTCTTTTGGGCTCTTGCCCCTTTCTTAGTCCAAATCCACCCTCTCCCCAAGTCTTAGCTGTGATGCAGGTACTAGTAGACTAAGAATGGAAGGGAGACTATGGAGAAGACCCTCTGTGTCCTAAACAACTTGACTGACGGTGACACATGGCTACCCTGCTCACAGTAAAGTAGAGGTGTGTCCCCCACTATGTCCTAGGCAGACTAAGTGATGGAGTTGCGTGTGTATCTAGGAAATGGGACTGTACATGAATGGTAGTAAGCAGCCTCAGTCACTCCCCCCCCCCCCATATTATCCCTGTCAGGAATCGACCAGAATCCCTGAGATACTTCTTCAGCGCTTCCCTTTCCTGAAGGCATCATGTGAATTTTTCTTACCCCTGCTTCCTCAATCTCCCTCTTTTCCTGTGCTTTGACCTTGGTCTGGAGTCTCCCCATGGGTGGAGAGGCTTTTGTGAGAGACCCAAAAACCATAAGCACCACACACTGGGGCTTTGATGTAGAACTTCAGGACAGACCTCACTGTCTAGACTCTTCAGTCCATCAAATTCCACCTGCAGAATTTCTCTCTGCTGCAGAAAACCAAAAGGTGAGATAATTTGATGATTTGGTCCTTGGGAGATTCACTGATATGAGAAGACTGGATATGAAATGTGGCTTCTAGACCCTCCCCAAGTCTCTTTGATCATTAGATTTGTTCTTAATCTCACACGCAGACATTCTGTGGTTTTATTTTTTTTCCTTTTTGGCAGGTTAATTAAACCTGTCTTTAATTTTTTTCCTTCCTTTTCCAATTCTGTGTGAGCGCCGGGGGAAAAAGATCAGAGTCTCTAATCTCTGGAAGCATTTGTCATGGAATATTCCAGATACTCTGAGCATCAGCTGTTCCCCCTTCCAGCCTGAGCTTTCTGGGAGTGCTCATTCAGACTGCCAGAGCTCATACCTCAACTGTTTTAGCAACTTTAACTTGCAGGGAGAGAGGGTCACTTAATAAGAAAATTGAACAATAAAAATCTCAGGAAATTGGACATTTAAGCATTCAAAATAATTGATATGGAGGAGAAAGTCTGAGCAACTAGAATTATATATCCACATATCTATTGCCCGTGCTTCAGGAAGCACGTGCAACCCAAATCGAAAATTATGAGGGTTCGTTACTGATGCAATCACAGGCGATCTTCTTCACTCCATACATCAAAACCCTGTGCTCTGAAAATCTCCTGTCTTTGTGTCCCTACATTCCTACTGAAGGTAGAGACAGGTTTTTTTTTTCTCATATTGGATGGCAATTTCTAGGACATAATGCCCTAGAAATTGCACATTAGATACAAGCTTTAGAAAACAGTATAAAAGAAGTTGAAATTCTATCTAGGCAGCTGGAGGCAAAAATATGGAAAGTGAAGCTCATAACGAAGGAATAAAGGTTACGAAAAGGAAGAAAGTGCAGCTTGCTGTACTCACGGCTGGAAAAGACTGGTGGGAGAGTTTGTCACCCAGCTGACAGCACGGCTGCTTCACAGGGCTGTGCTGACATATGGCTGACTGGCATACACCATGGCACTTCCTTAATTTTGACGAATAGTTAAACACCCAAACCCAAACAAAACGGCTATATCTGAGACAAAGCCCCAAAAGGCTTTGACTTATGTCACCTTCCCTAGTGTTTCTTCAGCCTTGACCCTGGGATCCAGCTGTAGACAGCCCAACCTCAGCTGCCAGACAGACCCTTCTGACTTGAACATCCCTTCTGTTTGGCTTCCTTGATACATTTTGTCTCTCTCACATCTCATTCTGGGAGGACCAGAGGTGTTTCTCTGTGCATCTGTGGCCTGTGGTTTCTCTTTATGATGTCATTGTCTGTTAGGATTTTGTTTCCCCTCTGGAGAACTGGGTATTGCTGGGGGCTTCATTTTATCTGCAACACCATCCTCCATGTTTGGCATACATAATTACACCTAACAACACAGAATACAACAAAGACATACTGGACTGAAGCTGGTATTTTAATTATCTGTCACTTGATACATATTAAAATAAGCTAGAGATATTTTGCCATCCATGTCCAGTTCAAAAATTACCTTTACTGTTTTCCCTATATACTCTTCTATGATAAAATTTAATTATTAATTCTCTGATTTTAATTAGCAGATGTCCATTGCACAGATCGATGGGTTTCAATGAGAAGTTCTCATGCATATCATGTATATTCTGCTTGTATTCACTACTCCCTCAGAGATTTTAATAATGTGGATTGTAACCTGCTATGTAACCGTTTCCTCCCAGATTAGAACTGCCCATCTTGCATAGAAGCTCCTTCAGATGCAGTGTGTCAAAAGGGGGGTTTTAAGGGAAGGAGAAGGCCCATTGTGCAAGGAAGATCCTCAAGCTCAGTAAGGAAACAACTCAATGGCCCTACAAAGTCCCTGAAACTGGCCAGATTCACTAGGCTCCTCCCTCCTCAAGTATAGACAAGCTATAAGGACTGGTAAAAGGCATGCTCCGACAAATTGAGATGGCCAGAAGAGACTCAGGCTACCTGAGCTTCTGGAAAGAGACAGTCTACAACCTGCTGAAGTTGTTCGGTGCACTACACATGCCCAGTTTTTGTGGGCTATTAGCTGTGCTGGGATTGGCTTTGGTGATGCAGCTCTCTGTGAGTCATTTCTGTCCCAGAATGGAAACCTTCACCTACATTTCTTTAAGGAACCCCAGTAAAACTCATTGGTTCACCAAGTTGAACTTTGGTGGTACCTGTATTTTGATCTGTCATTGGTCCCCTATCTGGGGTGACTTTGTTCACATCTCCCCAGGAAATAATGACACACAACACAACGCAACAGCAGACATCAAAATCATTCTAATAGTTTGCAAGTAGCATTTAGAAGTAAACAAGTAGATCATTGTGAAACAGATTGGGAGTAGAGTGTACAGATAAAATTAGGCTAAGATAGGGTAGGATAGAAATATCAGCTTGAATGACACATACAAAGTAAAATGTTATTTTCTGACAGATATAGATTATATATACCCAAAATATGCAACAATAGAATGCACAATATGTAAATGTATAATTCTGTATGTGAAGAAATAGGGATGATTTGCGTGTGGCTTGGTCACAGTATGGAAATCTCACAAGTCCTTGGCTTGGATCATTTCTGCTAAGATTTAGTAACAGCATTGTTGTGGTAGTCAGCTGAGCCACCTGACCATCAGGAACTTTACAGTCAAGCTTTCAACACTATAGAGCAAGTTAATTAGCCATCCTGGGTTGCTTAGTTATTTTCTATTTTTATTCTCAGTTATTCACTTTGCTCTGTACAAAGGTGACACTCCTACACTATTTCCCATTTGACATGCAGTGATTTCTTGAAGAAGGAGGATACTGCCCCATGCTATGGGCATCAACTTGGCCATAGGACTTAGGTCTAGGATGAGCCTTAGGTGAATGCTAACTCAGAGCTTTTTTTGTTTTGTTTTGTTTTTAGTTCAATTAAGGAACAAGCTTGTTTCACATGTAAGTCCCTTCTCCCTCTCCCTCCCCTCACCTCACCTCCATCCCTCCTCCCCCACTCCCAACCTACCCCCCACCCCATCCACCCACCACTCCCCAGGCAGGGTAGGGCCCTCAACAAGGGCTCTGCAAAGTCCACCAAATCTTCCTGTGCTGGTCCTGGGCCCTTCCCCATGTGTCCAGGGCAAGAGTGTATCCCTTCACGTGGGATGGGCTCTCAAAGTCCCTTCTTACACCAGGGAAAAATACTAATCCACTACCAGAGGCTCCCTGGAGTGCAGAGGCCTCCTTATTGACATCCATGTTCAGGGGTCTGGATCAGTCTTGTACTGGCCTCCCAGACAGCATCTGGGATCAATGTGCTCTCCCTTGTTCAGGCCAACTGTTCCTGTGGGTTTCTCCAACCTGGTACAGACCCCTTCGATCTTCATTCCTCCCTCTCTTCAACTAAATTCCAGATTTCAGCTCAGTGTATATATGTGGATGTCTGTCTCTGCTTCCATCAGCCACTGGATGAGGGCTCTGGGATGGTATAAAGAGTAGTCATCAGTCTCATTTTAGGGGAAGGGCTTTTAGGTTATCCTCTCCACCATTGCCTGGATTGTCAGATCGTGTCATCCTTGTAGGTCTCTGGAGATCGCCCTAGTTCCAGATCTCTTCTTGGACCTGTAGTGGCTCCCGAGGACTTGTGTGTATGTGTGTTGGTGCTTCACATTTTATTCTCCACTATGGAAAAGGCATATCCTGTGTCCTGTTATGCTCTGAGCTCTGCATGGGAAGGCATAGAAAATAGAGCACAGTTGGCTCAAAGCCAACAATATGAAACCTCGCATGAGATAAACTTCCTCAAGACATTATTGAGAGTTGGCTCTTGCTTTATTTTAGTGTTTGATAATTTGGTACATGAAAATAATGTGATTTATTCAAGTCTTCCCTTTTGCCCTCCCCTCCAACACCAATCCACTCTCTTGACTATGATTCCCTCCCAATTTTATGTATTCTTTTAAAAATGATTTTTTAAGATCACTGGGTCCAATTTTTGCTGCCATCATGTGCATGGTCATAGGGCCATTTATTGGATCATGACTACCTCCTCAGTGTCTATATCCCTGAAGAAGCATATCTCCCTCCACCAGCAGCCATTATTGCCAGTAGTTCCTCAGACAGGAGTGGGACTTCCTGGTGATCTCTTCCTCCATGCTGTGATCTTTTTTGTCTGGCTTGATCTTGCACAGGTCTTAAGCTATTATTACTTCAGCGAGTTCACACCTGCCCTGCTGAGCTTGGAAAACTGTTCTGCTAAAGCTGTCCACTGCCTCTGTCGTTTAGAACCTTCCTGCCCCCCTTTCATGATGACCCATGATCCTGCAGAGAAATAGACAATGCATAGACATTGTAATAGACATTATAAACAGATTCATCTTCTCATTGCCATGCTCACCTCTCTATTCATATTCAAGCATGTAGAGTGGAGTCTCTCTCTCTCTCTCTCTCTCTCTCTCTCTCTCTCTCTCTCTCTCTCCTCCCAAATCATTTTCCTTCTTGCTTAACCAGCAGACCTGAAATAAAATAAACGATTCACAATCCTTTCTACAGATCCCAAAATGACAAGATAGGCAGGAAAGCACACTGTGGTAGATGCTGTGAAACAAAAGAAAAGCCCCTCTTCAGGAAACAGATGCTGCAGGCACCCATGACTGCTACTGTGGTGGCTCAGAATGCAGACTTCCCAGATGTTCCCTGGAGACAAAGAGACAGACACACTTGCATCTATGCTGTGTGTTTCATTTGAAATGTCTCCACAGGACCCACGTGTTAAAAGCTTGGCCATCAGTTGATGGGCATTAGCAAAGTGATTAGATCCTAAGGGCTCTGATACATCAAAGGATCAGCGCTGTGATGGGTTCATTGTCTGGTGGCATTGTTGGATTGTCGGGAGGCCATGGAATGTTAGGAAATAGAGCCTTCTTGAAGAGGGTGTCACTGAGGGTCTACCTTAAAAGGATCCCCACACACCTGCCCCACATATATGGTTTCAGAAACAAGAGTCATATGACCATGGATCACAATTTCTAAAACCATGAGCCAAAATAAGCCTTTTATCCTTTTACACTTTTCTTCTTTGTATTTGTCCGAGAAAATGAACAGTTGACTAGTACCATCTGGACTAGAACAGCCAAGGTAATGAGCATGAAGTTTACTCACTCCTATCACAGGCAGCCCTGCATGAGTGAAGACATCTCTGCTTCAGTGGGGCCTAGAGACTGAATCCCACCTCTTATATTCCCTTAGCCTTGCATACATGTTTAACAAACATGCAGACTACTTGTCATTCTCCCATGGTTATTGCAAATACTCTTATAATTAATTATCACAGAAGGCTAGGCTTATTTCACAGATGAGGTAACTGAGGCATAAGATAGCTGAGAGACCCATGAGAGATCTCATAGCTAGAGTAGAACATGGGTTTGAAATCAAGTAACCAGCTTCCAAATCTGAGCTCATTGCTGTATCTCAAGCCTCATCTTGCGTGCTAGATCTACATTTGTGTGCCTGGTCCTATAATAAAAACACAGGATACCATACAGCATTGTTATTTATTCTCCCCCACTCTTCTAATTCCTAATGATCATCTGAGTCATTCTGGTCACTATCATTGTCTGCAGCTGGCCTGTGTCTTCAGTGAGTAGGCACATGACATCACAGGGTCACCTGCATAGGTCACGCTTTGAGAACGTCTATACCTGATCTCCTAGCATAAGGGCATATGTCTAGAATCTTCTCAACACACCAGACTGAAAAGTATGCTGTGTGTCATACAGAATCATTCTTCTGTCCTTTCCCATTAAAGCTCAGAGAGGCCCCAATGCCTTGCAAAGCTGTCACTTTATTTTCTCCCAACTCCTCAGCCTCTGGCTATAGTGTAATTCTGGTGACTGGTTCTTGGAAAGACTCAAGGGAAATGCCCTGGCAGAAGTGACTCTTTTATTTGTTTATTTCTCCCAGAAGCAAATATTTAAATTCTTCAGTGAATGGTCTTGCCTGTGTAGGGGAAGGATCCAGTGGCTTCATTTGACCTCAGTGTGATGCTCAGGCTTTTCTAAGAGATGCTAGTGGGCTGAGAAGAGTGTGCACAGACCAGCTTCCCTCCCATTGCTAACCCTGCCCCAGGACTTCTCAAACAGAGCCTGCTTGTTACCAACATGCTCAGCAACAGAAAACCTGTTTCCTCCCATTACTACATGGCTTATGGCAACTGGGAGCCAATGCCTTCCTCTCGGCTCATGCTCACTGTTTAGGCACCTCATTTCAGTGGTGTTCTTTTCCACTGGCCCTATGCTATTAGTCAGTTTGGCCCTCTTTCCCCCCTACCCCCGCCCCACCTACCAGTTGCTAGTCTCATACTACGATTGCGTAGGATCTCATTTAACATTTCCTGGCTACACTGTGAGTTTATGAAATTAAGAATACCACTTCACAACTAAAACTCAGCGTGGCCAACCAGCATCTTGTCCTTGCGTGGTTTGAAGTTCAACCTAACCTACTGGGATGGGGTTAAGTTTTGTGGCATTTGGTGGTGCATGGTCAGGGACCTAGGAATTGTGAACTTTCTACTCTTTCTATTCTCTCCACTTAATTGTTAAGGGAGAGATTCCTAAGTGTATAGTTTCCTGTCAACACTTGCAGTCTGCTTAACTCAATGTTCTGTGGACTGTGTGAGTAAGGAGCCCCAACTTATATCGAAGGCTTCATAGAGACGTTGGTTTTTCTAACCCCAATAATGAGCCCCTTTTCATATAAACATTAGGAACATGGCCTTATTCAAACTCATCTGTTGTTCTGTAAGCCTCTATTTTCAACACTGTGTGTCATGCTTGGAACCCCATGACGCTGAAGTCACAGGCCACTTTGCCTGTGCTTGTCCCTGGTTTCTACTTGAGATCAGCCTCTGAGAAACACTTGGAACTCAAAGTTGGAGAATGTACCTGAGATACTGTCCTCTGCTTCATCCTGCCCTGGTATCTTCGGTGCTGTGTCTGAGGGCATTTTCAGAGATAATTAGATCATGATGGCTCTGACCTAATCAATGAATTGCTTCTTTAATGGATGCATAATATGAGGGTAGGATTCGGAAGTAGTGAACTAGGTGGGTCCTAGATTGGGGAAGTGAGTCACTGTGGGTGGGAGTGGAGATGTCCTTGTGCTGTTTATTGTCCTGGCCTTGATCTTATCCCTTCTTGGTACTCCCTGTCTGCTGAGAAGTAAAGAGCACCTTCTAACACACACACACACACACACACACACACACACACACACACACACACACACACACACACACAGACAGCATGATATTCTGACAAAGATCATGAAGACAAGTGACACAAACCAAATCCTCCAAAACTCTGAACCAAAACAGAGTCCCTCCCTTAAACTTGTCTGTGACAGGTATTTTGTCACACAGCAAAGGAGAACATAAGAAAATGGCACTTTCCAACATATCATTGGTGCCTTTTGGGTCACTCGATGCTCTGGGGCTCCACAATTTATTGAACTCCAAAAGGCTACTTTCTCCTCTTTCTGGCAGTGGGATGCAGCATTTGAGTCTCAGTTTTGAGAGTCCCTTGGTGCCTCATTATCTCTTGTTAGCTTCCTTCACCCTTCCCACACCTCTAGAAATAATCACTTTATTAAAGGCTTGAGCCATCTGAATAGAATTCTATTTCCTATCAGGATCATGATAAGCCATACACCGACTGTGTGAGAAAAATGTATCTAAACCCCCAGAGCATCCCTGAATCTACCTGCCCATCTGTTGATAACTTAGTCAGAAGAGAGAGCCACGAGAAGGTCTCAGGATGTCCTGGACTACGTTTATTTAGATCTAAATGTGTGAAAAAGAAGACAGAGCCCTGTGAGTGCAGAATGCACCAGTTCCAACCCACTGTTCCCACCCACTGGTAGCCACAGAGTGTTTAGAACAGAAACCCTGCAGCACAGGGGTGGAAGAGGTACAAAAATAGCCTGTCTAGGGGTAAAGAACCTAAAATCCCCCTGCTCCTATGCAATGATTCCATTGTAAGAATTCTTCAAGTCATTAAAAATCAAACAAACATCAGAGAAGTCCCATTAATGGACTTCCTGATTGTCTGGTATCATCTATAGCTAATGATTTGAACTAGGTTTTGGTAGTCTCATTGCTTTCTCTCCATATCCCTAAAGGTCTCATCCATGGGATGAGAATGAAGATGCCAGTCCAAGTGGACAAGTGACATGTTTGTTCTGCCCTCTCCTTACTAAACTCAGCCAGTCTATGTTCACAGGGTACTGTCTTGTGCAAACATCCCTCTGCTGAGTCTAAGTTTTGTGCTTAGGACTCAAGATTCTCCACCCTTCTCTTCCTTTTCTGTGAAACATGAATAACCCCAAACATGTTTTCTAATACTATAAAAACATGCTGGTGTTCCTTAATTTATATGTAAATTACATGTAAAAGAAAAGGCATGGCTTCCATGTTAATCTATCCTCCGAATGCTAATGTTTCAAGCAGACTGCTTTTATTGCTTGTTTTGTTGTGTCTCTTTTGAGACAGATTCAATCTCTGTGGCTCTGGCTGGCCATGAACTCATGATCCCTCTGCATCCACCTGAGTGCAGCACCACACCCAGCTCTGACAGGGGCCACATTGTGAAGAAGTTGACTGAGTTCTGGGCTCTGTAGCCTCAAAGACATGGTAAACTGCACTAGCTCAGCTCTGTGGAGGACCCACCGTGGCAGAAGAATCAGGAAACCAGAAAGCCTGAGATCTCATCATCCTTTCTCCCTCAATTCACTGAAAGCCTCCCAGGATGCTCCATCCCTTAAAGCCCCCTGCTGCATTGAGGATTAAGTGTCTGGTAAATACATGGAGCCTGCGAGGTTCCCCCCAACCTTAGCCTAACCCTAGTAACCCTAGTAATCCTAGTGCCTTGGATTAACCAAGATGAATCATGTTTTATTTCTTAGAGCAAAAGTCTGAGAAATTTATGTGTGTGCCCTGGCTGTTTCTGTTCCTCTATATAGAAAAGAAAGTGCCTATCATTTGCCTGGAACTTTGTTAATATTTTGTTAAATATTTTCTATTCCACCCAAAAGAATTGATACACATACACTCACACACACACACACACACACACACACACACAGAGAGAGAGAGAGAGAGAGAGAGAGAGGAGAGAGAGAGAGATAGCACACACAAGAGAAGAGAGGGCATCAGACACACACAGAGACACATGCACACACAGAGTCAGAAACACACACACACACACACACACACACACACACACACACACACACACACACAATTTTGCAGACAATTCAAACAAAAATCCAAAAATCTGTTCTAAGTTTAGAAAGAAAAGTGGTAGGGTTTGCATTCAACCTTGGCTACTATAGAGTAGATGCTGTCAATTACTCAGCTTCTCATGAAAATAGAATTGGGGACCCAGAGGAATCCTTCTTTGTCCAGCTCAATCCAGAGAAAAATCAAATGGGAAAGGGGATCAGTGTTCTTTGGTCTTCTCACTTCTGTCAGCCAGGGCTATTCAACCTTGCAAACCCCTCTTAGTGTGTGTGAGCCCATTTTTATCTCGTTTCCTAGAAGTTGCAATTGGCATGAAGTAAATGACCTGAATCCTGCCACGGCTATTTCATTCCCACATCCATCTTATAAATTTGAGCATGGTTGGTATTTTTACCAAACATTGCCCTCTCTGTCTCTAGAAATGTGGGCCTACTTTGGGGAAGACAGCAGCCAGGAAGCATCACCTTGTCTCTCCTGGTGGATCTGAGACCTAGACTGAATGGCAATCCACAGGTGCCTTGGCTACATCCCAAATGCCACCAGGGCCAGAGAAGAGAGAGGCCTTCTCTTCTCTGAATAAATAGCCCAACATGGGAGGTGTTTCATTCACCATGTATTGCCCCATTGATGTGTGTTGCCATAGTGACCTCTGATTATTTTTGAGCCAAGAGAATTAATTCTATTGAATTTTCTGTCCTAATAACTTAAGAAATTAATTTTCCATATTATAAAATTCAAATGTGCAATCTCGTGAACTGAGGTTTAGCAAGCTAAACTAATCCATTCAATTGTATTCTGGGCTGAAATAAGCAGGCTTCTACATGAAAAAAGGGCAGGACTTGCTGGCAAATGGCATCTTGGACTTCACTCTCGTTCTGAAAGGTGACTGTTCATTTGCAAAAATGAGAGTCTTATAGATGTGTTAGAGTTTTCCAGAAAGGTCAAAGCATGCTGAAGCATATAAAGCTTTATTTTCTCTTGCTTGTAAATTTCCAAAACCTGTCTAGTTAGCCTGAAGGCATCCTCAGTATCATCCTCGTTCTCTGCTCTGGGTTCATCCTTATACCTGAAACCAGTCAGAGGCCTCCTTAGAATACAATTTACCCACCAAGACTCCAGAACATGGTGACCTGGGCATCATCCCTTTGTGCCATCGACTTCATCCCCCTTTATTGCCAATTTTGCCTTGATTTTGTTGTGCTACCAAGTCACTCTTCTGGCCCCAAACCTGGGCTGTTATAATGTTCCTATGTTTTCTACTCTATTCCAAACCATCGTGAATCAGGCTGTAAACTCACTTCTTCTGCCTTGGTCCATGCTCATCCCTTGTAATGAGTTTTATCATCACAGTGACTGGATATTGTATGCCCTGGTTCCCACTTGCTGTTCCTCTGGTTTCCTGCAAGGTCTTTCCTTTAACTCAGCACATACACCATGGACCATCATACCTATGCCCAGGAGAGCCACTTCCATTCCAGCATGCTCTCTTTCTGTGTCTCAGTCCTTCTTAGAGGCTTCTGGCCAGTATCTGAATTCCAACTTGTTCTCCTGTTTTTGAGAATGCCTTTCCCCATCTCTGGGTTCACTAAACACCCAGTATCCAGTGAGTCTGTGCTGGATTTCTGAGCATCACCCAGGATCCTTGCTTTTCCCATTAGGTTCAGTCATTTCTAGAATGGAAATCTTTGAATCCTCATTTTGAACAATGACAGCTGTTCCTAAGTTCCTCCCACCTGCTCATCTTTTGGGGTTATTGGAGACAACAACTCCTACCAGAAAACTTGATTTATATCCAATTTTGGAACCTTCACATTGCTTAGGAAATGGTGCCACAGAAGATTTTCAGATATCCTATTTTAACCACAGTGGACTACAAATTCCCTAATTTATTCTTTCGGTTTTGTATCCTATTGCCCAAGAAATGGACAATAGCATGTTCATTGTTGAATGAGTAATGAGCAGACACAGAAGCCTTGTCTGAACATTTTCCTGAATAAACAATGTTAAGTACTCTACCTACATTGGTTGCTTTTCCAATTTATAAAGTTTGTATTTCTTCCTGCCTGTTCTTTTGTCTTAGTTGGTTCTCTATTGCTGTGAAGAGACACTATGACCACAGAAACTCTTACAAAAGACAGCATTTAATTAGGACTTGCATATAGTTTAAGAGGGTTAACCCATTATAGTCATGGCTGGAAGCATGGTGGCATAAGGCAAGGACAGTGCTGGAGAAGTAGCTGAGAGTTGTATATCCAGATCTGCAGACAGCAGGAATAGAGAGACACTGGGCCTGTCTTGGGCTTTTGAAATCCCAAAGCCCACCTCCAGTGACACACTTGTTCAACAAGGCTATATCTCCTAATCCTTTCAAATGGTGCTGCTCCCTGGTGACCAAGCATTCAAATCTATTAGCCTATGGGAGCCATTCTTATTCAAACCACCACATCTTTGATCCCAAATATGGACTTCCCCCTGCCCACTCCTCCACCTCTCCTCTCTCTACTTGCTCTCTAATGTATTCTGACTCCTTCTTCCTTTTCCCTGGAGAGTGCCATTTTTTGTCTAGAAGGCCAGAGCTGACAAAAATTTAAAAAATAATAAAAACGAACAAGAAATACCTAAAAATCAAATACCCATTTAAATATTATTTAGTAATACAAAATGGAAACCAATCAAAAGAATATTAACATCTCTAAAGATATATTCACACAAGTTTCAATAAACTATAAATTTGAAAAGAAGTAGATTGCTTTATAATTATGTGAATTTTGTAATGATCCCAAATAAATCATTTTTTGTGAATTGGCTTTGGAAAATTGATCATGCATTGAATCAATTTTAAAGGATTTGATACTTACTGGTGATGCTTGCTTTGTGGCTATTATATTCTATCTATCTATCTATCTATCTATCTATCTATCTATCTATCATCTATCTATCATGTATCTATATTTTCTTTCCTTTCCTGTTTTCACACACTTTTGCATACAGCATTCTTAATTTTGCTCTTCACTTGCAAATTTTAATATTTGATATTTAATGTTTGTTATTTTTAATATTCTAAATTTTAATAGGATTCCATCACTTTCTTCTCTCCAGTCATTTCTAGCTGCCCTCCATTAAGACCCTCCCATGTTTTGCCAGATCTCAAGTTGATTGATAGCCTCTTTTTCTTTGCATTTGGTGTGTGTGTGTGTGTGTGTGTGTGTGTGTGTGTGTGTGTGTGTGTGTAAATGTGACTTGATTTGTTTTTGTTGTTTGTATATATATGGTTTCAAAGCTGTACAGTATAAATTGGACAACCAATAAAGGGGGTCATCTCTGGGAGAGGTTAATTTTCTGTCACCTAGTAGTCATTAGTTGCTTGTAATTCTTTGGCTAGGGTTGATACCCCTCAAAGTTTTTCTTTCCATGTTAACGTGTCCATTTATATTGACATTGTTCTGGTCTTGTTTATATAGTCATCTCTAGAAGAGTTTCACAGCAAGGTTCCTGGAATTCTGGTTTTATAATTTTTCTACCCCTTCTCTGATGTTCCCCGAGTCATCAATGCAGGAGCGGTAATATAGAAATGTCATTTGGGCTAGACTTCCCATCATCTGCCAATCTCTTTATTGTATCCAGTTGTGATTTTCTGTGATGGTCCCCATTTGCTATAAAGAGAGGCTTCTTGGATGTGGGGCAGTAGTTACACTTACCCCGAAGGTGGACCACATCTCTTTCTTTTCCAACCACCTCTTCCCTCCTTAAACAGAGTTGGATATACACACTCACACACACACACATGCATTCACACATACACACACTCATGTGCACACATACACACACACTCATATATACATACACATACACCCTCACGCACAAACACAGACACACGCGCACACACATCTGAGCACACTTTTCCTTGCCTATTGGGTTCTTCCCAACAACACATTTCTTTGGTATCATAAGCAATTATTCCCATCTATTTCCTTGTCTTTTTCTCTTCCCTACTCTCTTCTCTGCATTGCTGCCTCTCTCCCTTTCAAGGCTCTGTTTTTCTTTGTTCATTTTCTCTTTGTCAACCAAGTTGAATCTCCCTCCCCACTCTCCTTTTTGCACTGTTGAGTGCTGTCAAGTCCCCTGATAACACCCCTGAAGGAGAGGACAGTGGAGCCCTAGCTTTTAGCCCAGAAAAAACACCCTGAGCAGGTTTTCCAGCAAAACCAGGGCTTCCCATCACTGCCACGGCACTTTTGTTCTCAGTATACCCACAAATTAATAATGACAACAGTCACAGCCAAGTCTTAGGAAGAAAACAAAGCCCCTCAGTCTAGCAGCTCACACATCATTTTTAATGGCAAGTTGGAAAATGTTTGAAAACCCTAAATATATGTGGCAGACTTTCCTTGGAGGTGGCTGTGCTTTTTTGTTGCTGGGGTTTACACGTGTCTTGTTCTCCAGTTTCTTGTGCTAGCAGGTGGGCCCAATGTGGTGGCATTCAGGTGATGGAATCTTTGAGATCCCCTCTTGTCTTAGTAACTATTCTATTGCTGTGAAGAGACACCATGACCACAGCAACTCTTAAAAACAACAACAAAATAACCATTTAATTGGGGGTTTCCTAACTGTTTTTGGAGGTCTACTCCATTAACATGATGTCAGGGAGCATGGCAGCATGCAGGTAGACATGGTTCTGAAGAAGGAGCTGAGAGTTCTTCTTTCAGATCCACAGGCAATAAATAGGAAGATAGAGCCAATGGGACTGGATTGAACATTTGAAAACCAAAGTGCATCCCCTCCCCTGCCAGTGTCACACTTCCTCCACGGAGGCCACACCTCCTAATTCTTCTTAGGTATTGCCACTTCCTGATGATGAAGCATACAAATATATGAGCCTGTGGGGGCCATTATTATTCAAACCACCACATTTCCTCATGGGCAGGAGTCAGGTCCTGGGGTCTTTACTCCCAGAAGAGCTTAATGCTATTTTGTAAGTGTGTGTGTGTGTGTGTGTGTGTGTGTGTGTGTGTGTGAGTGTGTGTGTGAGTGTGTGTGTGTGTGTGTGTGTGTGTGTGTGAGTGTGTGTGTGTGTGTGTGTGTGAGTGTGTGTGTGTGTGTGTGTGAGAGTGTGTGTGTGTGTGTGTGTGTGTGTGTGTGTGAGTGTGTGTGTGAGTGTGTGTGTGAGTGTGTGTGTGTGAGTGTGTGTGTGTGTGTGTGTGTGTGTGTGAGTGTGTGTGTGTGAGTGTGTGTGTGTGAGTGTGTGTGTGTGTGTGTGTGTGTGTGTGTGTGTGTGTGTGTGTGTATCTTAGTAGTTTTATAAGAGATGAACCCAGCACATTTATCTCTTGCATCCCTGTCCCTTGTCTCTTTTCTATGTTGCTTCTTTCCACTTCTCTGCCAAATTTGGGACACCACAGTGTGGTGATATTTATGATTTAGTAAAGCTTGCCTGAGGATTCAGAAAGCAAAGCCAGCTACAAGCTATAGAAGTCAGGCAGTGGTGATACACACCTTTGATCCCAGCAACCACACTAGCTAGCCAGGCAGTGGTCTCAGGACTCAGGAGACAGGCTGATGGATCTTTCTGAGTTCAAGGCCACCCTGGCCTACACAAGAGTGGCAAGTAACAGAGCTCAAGCCTTTCATCCTAGCACTTAGGATCACAAGCCTTTAGCCCCAGCACTAGGGAGGTGGAGACAGGAGGATATGGGTGAGAGGAGAAAGCAATAAAAGGAAGAGGAGACAGGAATTCAGAGCATTTTGCCTCTGAGGTTTCCTGGAGACAGATTGTCATTTCAGCTGGATAGAGGTAAGAGCTACTGACTTGGCTGCTTGACTGTTCAGCTTGAAGCTTGAACCCCAACATCAGTCTTGGGTTTTTAATTATTGTGCTACACCACAGGGAACCACCTACAGGATACCTGCTATTGGGATCTTCTAGCCAAAAAATCATGAGTCAAACAACCCATTTTACTTATAAATTACAGGTACTCAATGAATGCAATAGAGAATGGACTAAGCTACTTGCCATTGAGAGTGAAACTGAACTCCCTGGTGCTTCCTGGTCATCAGCCATTGTGAGAACTTACTAACTACCTGTTCTGTGCATTTTCTGATTTCCTGCTTGCTCAGCTAAAGCCCTAGTTCCCTGGGGATGTGAGTGTGTCAGAACTGGTGGGCTGAATCTGGTGGTAGTCATAAGTTACAGCATCAGATCTGGGTCGCAGTGTAGATGGAGCTAAGAGAGTGAATATTTGAGAATGGCTTTATACACTTCCTTGTCTGGGCCTTTATGTAAATGTGTTCATATGTGATCAAAGCTTTTTTGACTTTCTATGTGGAGGCAGGTTATTCTCAAATGTAATGCATAGAGAGATTAGTTCTCATGTTGACTATCCTTCAAACTGTGAGAGATCAAAATGCAATGGTTACTGGCCTCTCAAGAAAGAAAAATCAAGGACTATTCTCCTAGTACCCATCTTGGAGGAGTATCTTCATTCAGTTGAAAGCCCTAGACAGAAGGTGAAGTTCTTCTGAGCTTCTTGATATGAACATTTGAATATGAGAATTGACAGAAAGGAGATAGAGCCAGTTGGGATGAGTAAGTAGGGCTGGCTGAAGGGAGACAAGGGTAAGTTCTTTATTGGGGAATTTCCCTGTCAAGAGCCTGGATTCAGGGATTCTTTTTGATCCAAGTTGTAAGGAGCCTTCTTTGCTGTCTACTGCCTCCACCAGCATTCAGTGCTGCAAACAGGATCCTCAGCAGCATTCTTAAGTCATCCTGAGCATCACAGGGTTTAGCTTTCCTTGGAGGGTCATTCAGTAGAGTCTGTTTATAGTTTGTGTCCCTCTGGGGGTTCACAACCAGAGTGCATCTGGGTGATTGTGTGTGCATCCATAATGAATGCATATGTGTTTATGTTGGTGCTGGCAGGCTGACATAATGGGCATTAAAAAAGGTGTGGTGAGCATGTAGGACAATGTCTATGGTTATCAGGCATGTGAGTTTCATGGCTCATTGAGCTATGGTGTGGGATCTTGTGTGATCCTTACTCTGCACTGACCATCTTTGTTACTTTTCCAGTTGCTATGACACAAGACTGACAAATGCGACTTAGGGGAGAAAAGGTTTATTTTGACTCACAGTTAGGGTGGTATAAATCCATCCCAGAAATGTCACAGAACCAGCAGCTATTTAAGAAGTTAGCTGATCACATTGCATCCACAGCCAGGAGCAGAAAGCAACAGGTGCTGATGCTTAGCTTTACTTCCTTTTTCAAGAGCTGTGAGCCCCAGCCCAGGGAATGTGCTGCTCAAGTGGGCAAGTCTTCCCACCTCAGTTGATCTAATCAAGGTATCCCCCAATAGTCACTCCCAGAGACTAGCCTAAATAATCCTTCACAGTTGTCCCTAGAGTCTTGTCTCCTAGGAGAGTCCAGACCCTATTAGGTTGACTACAATACCCAAACACATATTGGTGAGTTGTTTCCAGTAACTTCATAATGCTATATATGAGCTACAATCTCTGCAAAGTGAAGGATGCATAGTGATTTGTACACACACACACACTCTCTCTAATATGCAGATGAGTGTGTGAATGAACACACACACACACACACACACACACACACACACACATACACACACACACAGTCCATTTAGCCATAAGCCATAAGGTGCTACCAGTTCCCACCCTAAACATATCTCATAATGAAGTTTACTTAGTCACTTATGTAAGCTTTGGACATAAAAATCTGATTTGCTCTTTCATTTGTGATTCATTTGATTATTTATTTGGTTTTTCGAGACAGGATTTCTCTGTAGCTTTGGAGCCTGAGCTGGAACTCACTCTGTAGACTAGACTGGCCTTGAACTCACAGAGATCCACCTGCCTTTGCCTCCCAAGTGCTGGGATTAAAGGTGTGCTCCTTTACTGCTCAGCTTGTCATGGGTCTTATAACCTTATTTGGCATTGGGAAATGGGTGGGTGATATGAGGTATAGACATGATCTCACTATCCTGTCCATCAAAGACATGCTCATATGCTTGCATATGTGCACATGCGTACGTAAAGTCGTAACCCTTCAAATATGCCGTGCCTGGGCCACACTATTACATGCCTAAAATATAGATGTTTTCTGTCTCATTTACTTATGTATTTTAGTATAAACTTTTACATATATGAACGTTTTTAATTTAAAAATGTTACCTTCTGTGAGTGATATTGCCTCTGAAATACCACTAGAACCGTGTCTCCCAGTTTCTGATGTGCATGAGCATACTCCAGGACCTTGTTGTAAGACACAATCTGATTAAGGAAGTATCAGCTAAGGGTGCAACTCTGCATTTCTGAGAAACTTTTTGAATATATTCAGGGTTCACACAATAAGGTCATCCCTGGCCAGGGGGTGAGTGGCTGCCTGAAAAAATAGATGCCTGTGTTTCACTGCTAGAGATTATTTTTTTACTTAATTGTTTATTGTGATATTTGGACAGAGAGCATTCTCATACCTCCTGAACAACTCCCCAGGCTTCAGAGACTGAGATGCTCTGTCCTTGACTTCCGTTGCATCTTCTCTTACACTACCATGTTGCCACCAGGGCACAGTGTGCAGTTTTGCTAGACTCCAGAGCAGCGTTTGTCAACTTGGGGGTTGAATGACCCTTTCACAGGGGTCACACATTAGATATTCTGCACATCAGTTGTTTGCATTATAATTTATAACAGCAGCAAAATTACAGTTATGAAGTAGCAACAGAATAATTTTATGGTTGGGGGTCACCACAACATGAGGAACTGTATTGAAGGGTCACAGCATTAGGAAGTTTGAGAACCACTGCTACAGGAATTTGCTGTGTGGTTCTGACTGTGGCATGCCTGTAGAACAGTTAACTGATTGCACACACCCCTCTTGCATAGCACAAACTCACTCATGGTTTATCTAGAGCTATTGCTCTATCCCTAATCTCATTCACATAATTCTCCCTGTCCCTATACTATTTAAGGGTGTGAATTTTATTCTGTAGTCTACAGTAAGTCAATTTCCCTTATAATTATAAGAGAATTTCTCTTGATGGAGCATGAGAGTCACCTTTGGCCCCACCTATGAAGATTCTAACCCCACTGGACTAAACTTTAACTAAAAACTAACCAGATGACACAAAACTAGAATTTTCCCAGATAATTCCAAGAAACAGATACACTTAGGCAAAGTTGAGTGATGCTACTAGACCCAGAGTGCACATTACAGCATCAGTGTGGCCTGTGGCCTCATCCTCAGTTTCATCATCCCCATCCTGCTGCCAGCTCCACACCCTGTTGACCACATTTCTGGATGCTTTCATGTGTCATTTTGGTCCATATTTCTAGATCTCATTTCAAGGCTTAACCCTGTCTTTTCCAAAATGCCTTCTCACATTTTTTCTAGAAAAATGGTCTCCTCCACTGTGTTGTCTTTGAACCCTTGTGTCCCCTGCTGTGACAGACTTAATTATTCTTTTTTTAGGGACAACTTCTGATCCTTCCTTAACTCAGCATGGTTGTATTTGCACTGATAGAGTCTATGATGCTAAGTCTAAGCTCTTTAGGTTAGAGGTGATGTATTACTTACTAGTGGACTATAGAGCCGGGAGAAAAAAGTGGCAGACATAGACAGAACTGAGTCCCTAGCCTACTTCTGGTTAAGTTGTGGGCAGGTTATTGATCTGATGGCACCCTGTCCTGATTATTTCCCTTTTTCAATATAAGCAAGGGAACTTGCCAGTGAGAGCTGCTGTGAAGATTAAATGAGAAGTTGGTGCAAGAGAAATAGCAGATAAAGGATCTCATCACCTGTGCATCCTTGACACTCAGACACTGGCCTTGAAATGTATCAGGAAATCAAAGCGACTGTACCACCTGAAGTGGGAAGAAGATTCTGGGGTCCACACTTGTGATGTCGGCTGCAGCAAGCATGGGAAAGGGAAATTAAAATTATAAATAGTAACTGTGATGATGTCCTTGGATCTAAGCCTCTTGCTGCTGGGAACATAGCCTGAAAAAAAATGGAGATAACAAAATGAAAAAGGACAAACAATCAGAGAGATGGCTGCTGCTGCGGTATCTGTATTGGCAAAAAAACAAAATAAGCATGCACAGAAGGCTTCTAAGTAGCCCCAAGTCGAACCGGCGGTAGAATTGTGGTTCCTCCCTATAAAGCTGTATTGATCAGCTATCTCAAAGCAAATACAAGGGATCTATAGAAATGTTGGGAAATGCTTGTGTTCCAACATTAAACTGAAGTGATGAATACAGAATGACTACTCTGGGATCATTACTTGTCTGAAACTCACCAGCAGGAGGAAAACAAGGGAAGAAAATGCATAGAAAGAAAAGATGTCCGTGTGTTTTATGATCATACACTTCGTGTTTTTTCTCTCCTTATTTTAAAGACTGCTTTTTTAATAGAACCATCCCTTTTCTTTGCTTGTGCTGCAGAAACAGGTCTGTTTCATACATCTTGGCAGCATGTTCACATCATGGAAGAATCAGGGAATACACTTGGTGAATCAAACTCCCACCTGAACCCATGAGGAGTTGTGTTCTCATGGGATAGACAAGTATAGCTACCAAAAAGTGATGGTGAAAGAAAAAGAAATGGCCCAAAGTAAAGGATAAATAATCAAGCTTTACACAACCAGAGCCAAGCTCCATGTAGCTCCAGACCCATCACTCCTCTATTAAAACTCTACTAAACCTAAAAGCCAAGGGTACTGAAGTGGACTCCAGGATGCTGTATGCCTGGGTCAGCTCTCTTCACCACCTGGCTCTTTCTGCTTTACTTACTCCTCTCCAGACACTCTGCCCTCTACTGCTTTTCTCATGCCACGCATGCCAGCCCCAGGGCCTTTGTAACCAGTTTTCTTGCTTAAAATGCTCAGTACCCTCAAGTCTTTTTGTCATTTTAATGAGGTCATAAGGATAATGCAATCTCAGGTATCTGGTCTTCCTTGTTTCCTGTTTCTGAGCAGCACTTGTCACCAGGAGACACCTGTACATGCATATACATTGTCATTATTTGGTTTCCATCCCATTCCTCTTCATTACGGGTCAGCCAGAGCCTAGAATGCTACCTGGCATATAATAGGTCATTGACATAAAAATTAGTGAATAAATGAACAAGTGTGTGCCTGTCTACAAAATGGCAGAATGGTATTTCCCTCTGCACTAAGTCACAATGCAGCTGGCACTCAAACAGACAACTTGGAAAACACAAGCATAAGGTGACACTTGCAGTGCTCCTACAATGAGCAGCAGGCTGGGCCAGCAGGCTCCAACCAGCTGGAATCCCCAGTAAATGAGGCAGTGTGCCTGCGGAACCCCAATGCCTACCTGGGAGACTCAATGCATTTTAATAAAAAAAAAAAAAAAAAAAAAAAAAAAAAACAGACTTCATTTCTGTACTCCACAGTGCAAGCTGTCAACAGGCAAGAGAGGGGAAAAATGAAATGCACTTCAGCTATTTTTTGCATTCAGGAAAGTATACAGTTTAAAAAAATAAAACCAGAAAAACAAAGGCAACCAGTTTAACAAATTAGATCTAGCTCTCGTCAAAGAGAATGTTTTTGTTTTTATTTTTAGCCAGTGCTAAACAACTCTCCCAACACTGGCTGTAAAAGTCTCCGATTGTGAAACTCTCAGAGCTTGAAAAGGTCTCTCTCTCTCACCAGATAAAATGCTTCCAGTAATGCTGAGAAACAAGATTCATTAAAAGCTATCTTTAGCATTATCAGCGATTTTGTTATTATCCGGTGTCCTTCATAAGGGGCACAGCAGCCTTCTCTCTGAATTACAAAAGAGGAGGCAAAGGCGGACTGGCTGGGAAAGCTGCCCTGGTCCTCCCAAGGAACTGATGCTGAGGAGGAGAGGGAAGAAAACTGGGAAGAGAAAGACCAGGAATTTAAAGAGAAAAAATTCAAACTAGGAACAGCAAGGGCATTAAAAAACAGTCACACTCCACTGCGTGACTCTCCTGAGGAAGATTTTGTGTCTTCAGGGTGTCAGGGAGGTCTAGTACAGCAGAGAAAATTAAAAACAGGTCAGAGGACCCCATGAGAGCCAGAAGGACACACTCTAGCAGAGTTATGCCTCTGTTGGTATTGTTCTGTGGATAGAGGGATGCAAAATGGATTGATGAACCCTCAAAATGCAACACACAAACACACACACACACATGTTCCAGTACACACATGCACACTTACATGTACACAATCCACATGCACACTCACATACACAGTCACATTGATCAGTGTGTACACACTCCTACGTATATATGCTCTCATGCATACCCACACATCTTCTCATACTCTCATGTATCCTTCATTGACCATCATCAATGCCCAAGGGATGCAAATGGTGCAGTTTCCTCTGATTTGTGAAGTTCAGGCCAGCTGACCTACATGGTTCACTGAATCTCCAAAAGATAAGGTGCTTTGGTCACCATGATGGCAGAACAGCTACAGTCATCAAATTTCATATATTGGTCTAACATGTGGTAGCAAATCAGTCACAGGGCTCCCGAAGGATAAACTGGATGGCAATAGTTCTCGTGCTATATAAGATTCTCTAAAGAAACAGGACCAATAGGGTATACAATTTATACCCTATATAGTATAAATATCCTATATATATCATAGTATAGACATGATATGTATTATAAAGGGAACTTGCTGGGTTAGCTTACACAATAGACAGCAGGCAGTTCAACACCGTCCACCTGCAAGTTGGAGAGGCAGAGAGCCCAAAGCTGCTCTGTCCACAGCCTCATCAATCTCCTACAAATACTAAAGTCCAGAAATTCCTTGGAGAGTCTCTGGTGTTGAGCTCATGCTGGAAGACTTCAGCATGGCATCAGACTCCAGAGCTAGCAGCAGACTCCAGAGGCGGGAGCCTTCATGCTTTTCTGGCTTTCTCTTCTCCCAACTTTTGAACTGTTTTCCATCTAGACCTGAGTCTATTGAACAATATTGCCCTCATTCAGGGCTGGTCTTCTTCTTTCAGCTGCTGTCTACATGTCAATCATTTAAGGAAGCACCCCTACAGACATACCCAGTGGTGGGCTTCACTGGTTCTAGATTGTCAATCCAGTCAGGCTTACAACCAATATTACCATCTTGACTTTAGGAAACTGCATGACTCAGACTTTGTGTTCCCCATGAAGTTGTGAATCCATTATGGAATATATGCTAATTAATTGCCAAGTAATCACTATTTGCTAGTTTTATAATGAGTATTTTTTTTCCATGCACAAACTTAGTCTTCCCAGGGGCCTATGCAAATTGGTAAAATATAAAGCACCCAAGTGCCAGATGCCTGAGCTGGAACACAGCTCTAGCACTTACTAGAGGGGAGGACTCTGGTAGCTATGTGCGTTAGTCAGGGTTCTCTAGAGAAACAGGATTGGGCCTGGAGAGACGGCTAAGTGGTTAAGAGCACTTGTTACTCTTGCAGAAGACTCAGATTCGATTCCCCAAATCCACATGGAGGCTTTACCCCTCTGTAACTCTAGTTTCAGGGGATCCGATGCCCTTTTCTGTGCCCTTTGAACACTACATACATATGACACAGACACATGTATGCAGGCTAAAAATTCTCCCATATCATTTCTGAGACTCAAGGTACCCCTGAAAAGAAAAAAAAAAGTAGATTACATATTTCCAACATTACAGAATACACATCATCATTACAAAATGGTGGGATCAGGAAATAGTAAGGAAATACTAGGCAAAAGCAATATCAAACCCGACAGGGAAAACTCCAAATCCCATAGTTTCATGTCTCATGTCAAAGGACTTAGGTGGCTCTGTCCTTCCAGCTTTACTACTGTGCCTCACTTCTGTCTATTTTAGGCTGTTTCCATTCCCAGTATGCTGCTCTCCCTGGCAGACATCCCACATCTCCAACATCCTGATGTCTTCAGTGCAATCCAGGCTTCAATTTACAGTGTCACACATCATCTTTCAGGGCCTCTGTGGAGTACTTGCCCACCACACACCTGGCTTCAGTGGCTTTCTCTAACCCTGGAGGAAGATTCCACAAACCCTTTACTCTTAAATCTTTTCTGACTCTAAAGCCAAAGGCATGTGCACAATACTGCCAAGACCTAGAGAATTTCTGGAGAGCTACTGGGCCTTAACGATGGAGCCTAGAAATGATTGTTCTGCTATCAGTAATAAGATAAATTAACTTGGTGATGAGAGTGAAGACCAGATAAGCAAAAGGTGAAGAGTCCTTCACCCTCTGTACCCTTTGCACAGTAGCTGCTACCAGAAGGTACCACCCACATTTTACATCCATATGGGGTAAATCCTCCCATGGCAATTAATAAAACTCCTCATTGAAGCTTCTCGTTACAATGATTTTAATTTATAGTAAGTAGACATTAAAGCCAATTGTCACACCATGTAATATTTCAATGCCTCAGTTTACTAATCCATATAATGGGGATGATAATAGGACCTGTAGGGGATACTCTTCTGAGAGTTGACTTGAGTTACTCCTTATATAGCACTGAGAATATGCCTCACACAGACTAAATGCCACAAAGGTGTTATATAATAACACCCCTATCGTAGCTGAGAAACGAAGGGACTTAGCAAACTGGCCAAAATCATGCAACTCCTAATATGGACATCTGTATTAAAGCATAGGCCATTTACCTCCTGAAATCATTGTCTTGACTATCATATTATCCTCTACATAGGTTTTTATGTAACAATAATAATAATAATAATAGTAATAATGATAATAATAATATACACAAAGATGACTCAGCTCTGATCTTGTTTCCGTTTTTATATTCTACTTGTGTTGAGCTAGGAATAGAGGCCGAATGGATACTTGTAGTGATTAGGAGGCAAATTCTACAAATTTTAAGGTTCCATTGGCTACAAAGGAGAGAATTCAGCCTCATTCCTTATTTTCTAGCTTAGGTGCCTAGATGTGAAGGATCCATATGAGGTAGTGGCCTAACGACAAGATGGGGCTGAACTAAACCTCTGAATTTTGACTTTGTGTGGTTCATCCAAATACCCAACTGAGGACATTGACCTATAGCCCTGGTAAGAAAGTCAAGTGTCTCTGTAGCTCCCAGGTGCTACTTTCTGCAGAAGGATCAGGGTTCTGGACATATTCAGAAAATACCCCAGAAAATAGTAGAGCAACAGAAGACTAAGGCTGTAACTGAGACAGTCAAATTCCAGAATGAGTCATCTGTCACCTAGTGCATGTGTGACCTCACAGTGAAATGCATCTAATGCTTAAATGTTTCCTATCAGCATATTAATTATACATAATAATGAGCTTCATTCTGACATTTTCATACATGTACACAATGTATCCATTATATTCATCCACTCATTTCCCTTCTATTGTTCTCTTCTCATTTATGTTATTGTCCTTCCTTATTCCAGTTAGGTCCCCTTATCCTTTCATGGTGTGTGTGTGTGTGTGTGTGTGTGTGTGTATGCGCGCGCGCGCGAGGGCACATGAATAAATTTCATTAGGGTTGTTCACAAGAGCATGGGCACCTCACCATTGGCTACATCATTGAAGAAAATGCCTGCAGTAGACTTGTAACTTTCTATAAGTCTCCATGAGTCCCTCTCCTTCCATAACAAGGTGTCAACTGGCCCAGTCTTCTGACAGTCTTGAGCAAGTAATCATAGTCTCTGTGAGTTCAGGAGTGCAGGAGCCAGGCCTGGAAACAGATTTGACACTCTACTGCAACCTACCTCCCCTGGCACTTTCATCCTTTCTGTCCTCCTTCCCTGATGTTTCCTGGGCCTTAGAAGGGTAATATGGGTGTCCTATTCATTGCTGGGCATCCAGCAGTCATCTTGCTTCTGAGTATCTGACACTTCGACTGCACAGTTCCAAGAGAGAACTGCACACAGAGAAAACTAGAGTGAAGATAATCAGCTCTAATGATCCCTGCTGACATTCTGCTCAGTGAGCACATGTATTGGAGGATGTCATAGGAAAGAGAAGTCAACGACCCTCCGCTGGTCTCAGGTGCCACATGCTTCTTAGAAATTCAACATCTGCCAACTCCTGGTAACATCTAATCAAAACACACTCTGTCTTACAGTGGAAAGAAGAGACTGGGCTAGGGCTGCCGTTACAGTTCCAACCTGAAGATTTATTTCTTTTGAAGCTATCTATCAATGTCATGAGGGCAGGCTCATTGACTCATAGCATGGAGTAACGCCAATGAAGAGTAGACACTCACCCCCAGAAAGCATCTATGCCTTTGAAGAGCTGTGCATGTTTCTGTGGAAAAGCATGGAGTGAGGGATTTGTGGCTCAGCAGTGAAGAAGTGCCATTGTTCTTACAGAAGTCCTGGGTCTGAACTCTAGAACCTGGGTTGAGAAGCACACAACTTCCTGTAATTCCAGTTCTAGGGGTTTCATTCTGGCACCCATGGTTCCTGCATACTTAATGCATACCTGAGAGAGAGAGAGAGAGAAACACAGAGAGAGAAACAGAGAGACAGAGAGACAGAGAGACAGAGAGAGAGAGAGATGTCATGTGGGAATAAAGATTCACTAGACCCAGTACAGGTTAAATGAAGTTTATTTGGAGAGATTACTCTTACACAAGAGGTGGGTGACTGCCTTATCTTCCGGCTCCAAGGATCCTCTCAGGCTGTTCCCTGTGACCCAACCAGCAGCAAGAGAGAGAGAGCCTGTCTGACCCAGCAAAAATCCCCCACCTCAGGTATGCATCTGTGACCATACCCAAACAGGCGTGGTCAGTGCCACAGATGCATAGTTAGATCTCTCGCTACACGCGTGTGCACACACACACACACACACACACACACACACACACACACACACAAACACTTAGGAATGAGGGAACAGGAAGATCTAGTTAGGGGAAGAATATAGGAGAGGATAAAAGGGATACCATCATAGAGGGAGCCATTATAGGTTTAAAGAGAATTCTGGCACTAGGGAAATGTCCAGAGACCACAGGTTGACCCCAACTAACAATCTAAGCAATAGTCAAGAGGCTATCTTAAAAGCCCTTCTCCGATAATGAGGTTGATAATTACCTCATATGCCATCCTAGTGCCTTCATCCAGTGGCTGATGGAAGCAGAAGCAGACACCCACAGCTAAACACTGAGCTGAACTCTGGAATCCAGTTGCAGAGAGGGAGGAGTGATGAACAAAGGGGTCAAGGCCAGGCTGGAGAAACACAAAGAAACAGCTGACCTGAACAAGGGGTTGCTCATGGACCCTAGACTGATAGCTGGGAAACCAGCATAGGATTGAACCAGGCCCCCTGAAGGAGGAAGACAGTTTAGATGTCTGGACAATCTATGGGGCCACTGGTAGTGGATCAGTATTTATCCCTAGTACACAAATGAACTTGGGAGCCCTCTCCACATAGAGGGTTACTCTCTCAGCCTAGACACACTGGGGAGGGTCTAGGCCCTGCTCCAAATCATATGACAGACTTTGAAGATCCCCATGGAAGGCCTCACCCTCCCTGGGGAGCAGAAAGGTGTTGAGATAGGGGGGTCCGTGGGGGGGGCAAGGGAGGAGGGGAGGGGAGGGCTGAGATTGACATGTAAAAGAAGCTCATTTCCAATTTAAATTAAAAATAAAAATAATAATAAAAATAAATCTAATACATATATGGTCTTTTTGCGAAAAAAATCACTGAAAATTCTTTTATATGAAAATAAGTTAAACATTTTAAACACCCCTCAAAAGAGAAAAGATATGAAACACAGCTAGAGTATCCAAGTTTGCAGCTGAACCAGGGTTATGGAACTCCTATACGTCTACTAAACAACTCATTGTTAGAAAACAGTGTGGTGGCTTGAATGAGAATGGCCCCCACAAATTCATATGTTTGAATACTTGGTTACCAATTGGTGGAACTGTTTGGAAGGATTAAGAGTGTGGTCTTATTGGAGGAAGTTTATCATTGGGGTAGCCTTTGGAGTTTCAAAAGTCTAGAGCATGCTTCCTGCTTCTTGTTTGTGAATTACGATGTGAGCTCTTAGCTGCTATCCTAGTGCTATGTCTGCATGCTGGCTGCCATGTTCCCTGCCATGATGGTGATAGACTATTACTCCTCTGGAACTATAAGCCACAAACAAACACTCCCTTCTATGAGTTGCCTTGATTGTAGTGTTTTATCACAGCACTAGGAAAATAGCTAATACTAGCAGTCTTGGAGAACAGTGCACACCACATGGCACAAGGCACAGAGGTTTCCCTGCTGTTGGGAACTCTGACCTGTTGCGGGATATTTAATCACACTGTGAACCTCAAGATAGCATTAAATAAAATCAACCATAGCCTGGGAGGAAGGGCAAGCAGCTAGCAACTGGAAGTAATCATGGAGTGTGAGGGGAAGTTGGGAGGTTGGAGAAAGAGAGGCACAGGAGATAGAAGGGAAGAACAACCAGTTGGAGGAGTTTCGTTTTGGGGAGTAGGAGAGGGCTTCTTTCTGAGACACAGTGGATGAGATGGGTCACTGGGCAGCTTTCTCTGAGCTATCAGGTTTTCACCCCAACATCTGGCCTTGTCTTTATTGGTAAAATAAAAGGATAGAGGCTTAGTGGCTTTGTGTGCCTCTCTGAGGTAGTAGGTTTTCACCCCAGCGTCTGGCCCCTGAGTCTTTATTGGTAAAATAAAAGGATAGAGATCTAGTTGACACAGCATTTGTCTCTCCATGGGGAGGCTGCTTTAGTGGCAGAAGGATGTGAAGGCTCCCAGGGCCTGCAGCCTCAGCATCAAAGCAGTGGTGTCTATAAAGGTGATGTCAGCAGCTGAGGCCGTGGCAGAATCAGAATCAGGTGTTCCTATGCAGCTACAGCTACAACTACAGTTACAGCTACAGCTACAGCTACAACTACAGTTACAGCTACAGCTACAGCTACAACTACAGTTACAGCTACAGCTACAGCTACAGCTACAGCTACAGCTACAGCTAGAATCTGCTGCCGTGCAGCAGATATAAAAACAACATTGACCTCTTAGTTTTTATCTCTTATTACTCATATTGCATGCATCCCATGCAAGAGGCACTTCAAATCCTTTTTGGAATGAGGTAGAGATTCTGCCAACACCTGGAAACATCTGTGTCCACTTGTTACTATGTGTCTGTAGACTCACCTTACTTAAGCAACGTTGCTTCCCTATAGGCTACCACAAAGTGAAAATATCTTAAGCGGAAAATACATTGTATATACCTGTCCTGTCACCCAGCAAAGTTTAATAGTGTCATACTCAATAGATAAAATATCGGTTGGTGACCTTCATGATGGCAAATCTGACTAGGAGCAGTGACTTATGGTCTCTGCTCAGCATCATGTGGCAGTATCCCAGCAAATGTCACCAGTCCAGGAAAAGATGCAAATTCAAAGAGTGGGCTGAATTAAAGCATGTTGCTTTTGAAGGTCAGAAACATTTGGGGTTGAATTATTGTAAGTCGGGGGCCATCTGTATTCATGTATGTCCTCACACGCATCTATGTGTAGGTGCACGGCATGGTGTTGTGTTCAGCCCCTCACTTTACACCTCACAAGCTCTTAGTGGCTTCCTATAGTATAGTAAAGAATGCCATGGCTCTGGCTACTTTGCATGAATCCTATCTCCTGAATCAATAAACTACCCTTTCTAACAGGAATGGATTTGACTCTGGTCTGATGGCTACCTCTGATGGGAAATTCCCCCAGGCTCTGGATGCTTTCTTCCCAGTCTGTAGAAATTGCAGGTCTCAGGATCCAGAAGGGAGAAACATTCTCTTCACCCAAGCCCCAAGGATCTGGCGGATTTATGAGATGGTGGGTGAGCCATTGTCTTGCCAGGACCCTCATAGGGTCCTGTTTCAGCTGCAGAGACTCCCTCACTTGGAGCAGACTGAAGAAAGGTGCTTGAGTAACTGAAGCTTCCCTGCTCTTCCTCTGCTCTGCTCTGCTTCTTCCTCCTCCTTTTTGTTCACCCTGCCCCCCCCCACACTGAACTCCTCTGCTGTTCTACTTACTTTCTGAGATCAAAAACTGAATGTGAGGGTATGGGAATGTTACAGCATCATCTCTTCTCACATAAAAAACCCCTAGGCTTCAAGGACATGCTGAGACATTTCTCACTTAATCAACATTGAAGCGGGGCTGACTTCAACGTATTTAATGAGCACATACTGTATTACATAGTTATGGGCCTTGGAGATGCAGCTTTAAGCCCAAGGAAAATGGTACCCAGCTTCATGGTACTTGCCTCTCTCACAACACAGAGAAGATGGGGCATAAAAGTGACTAAACAATAAAGTTTCAGTGAATGAGAAGCACTGTAAAGCGTGTTGGGACAATAAAATCCATGTTTGCATGGACATGCATGTGAGTGTCTATGTGTATCTAAGTGTGCGCATATCTCTGTGCGTGCTTACAAAAGAGTGTGCATGGATGTGAGTGTGTGAAAGTGTTTGCATGTGTGTGTGTGCATGCATATTTGACTGTGTATGCATATATATAATACAATGTATGTATTTATGTGTGCATGTATGTGTGTATGCGTGTGTGAGTGTGTGTGTAACTCATACTTTAGTTCTAGTATTCAGAGAAGGCCTCTGAATCTTAGGACTAGTATTCCATGCAGAGGGAGAAGGGAAAACAAAGATCCTTATTAACTTTTGTCAGATCATTTGCCCACAATGGCCTTTTTATTCTTCATCTGTGTTCCCCTCTAGCTACTGTCATTTGCATAGTGTTTGGAAAGCATTACATAAGATAGTCTCCCTCTGATTTCCTCTTTTCCTGATGTTCTGGGCTCCATGTATCCAACCACACATGCAGAGAAAGGTTTAGATGAGGAGAAGGAGCTGGGGACTTGGGATCTTCCCCTCTGCCCCTCACTGCTAGCTAACTTTCCTTCTCCCTATCTTTCTTCTGACCCAGAGCTCAGAGTACAGGATCCAAACCTGGAAAAATTCCTGCTCATTCTCTTCCATCTGTCTCTATCAACTTCCCTGGGCATCTTCTGGCCTCTGCAGGCACCTGAATCGAGGGAGAAAGAAAAGATGAGATGAAGTGTAATACTATTGGCTGATAGAGCTACTAATATTCTGTTCCTTTGACTGCTGCTGGGCTTTATTACAATGGCTCATTCTCAACTAGTGAGCATAGAGCTTCCCTACATGCAGCAATCCCTTTTGACAAATTTCCATCAGAACTTTGCCCTGCTCCATACAGACCCCTCCATTGGAGCAAGCTGAACATGGACTTGAAGCCTCTGAAGCTGTGTGCTCTAGTGAGCATTTCTTCCTTTGGAGTTGCTTTTCTTGAGAATATCTCATAGTGTGTAAAGATAATGAGTGTTGTTGATATGCTAGACCACCCTAAAATGACACAGCTCCACTGCCTTTGTTGAATTCACTTCCCTTGGAGTCTTGCTAAACTTCTTTGAGTCCCAGGTGAGATGTGCATGTTTCAAAACATGAAAAGCCTGAGTCCTTCAATGATGCCCTCATCATCAAGATGAAAACCACTAAAAATAGACAAGGTTCAATCCAAGTTTGGTGGCTTCTGATTATGTTTGTTCAAGACCTCCTCTTCCTAGTGGCTATCTCTATGGATTCAGACTCCAGAATTAGTCGCAGGGCCAGCAATTTCTAAAGCTTACTGTATAGGTCATTTCTTCTTCCAATATATCCCTCCCCTGCATAGGTACCAATATACATGCATACACATATATGCACACAGGCATGACCTGCTGACGTGACTTCTCTGAACAGAGGTCGACTGAAACAGAACACTTCCTTTATTCTGATTAACAACAAAATGGTTTTTGAAGATCTGCATGTACAAGACATCAGGTTCTTCAGTGTGATATTCCAAGGAGGAATCACAGAGAATTCAAATGGATCTCATAAGACATTTTCCTCGAATTTTTTTTCTGTGATTAATAAATACATAAAATACAGCATCTTAGTAATGTTAAGTGTGTGGTTCAATGGTCTTAAATAAATTTATAATGTACAACTATTACTGACATTTATCTTCATAATGTTCTTCATCTTATAAAGACAAAGCTTTATGCTACTAATAAAATAAATTCCAGTCCTTCTCTGTGCCTAGGGCCTGGCAACTGTTTTGACTCTCACTTTGACTACTCCGTGTAGCTCACATAGCTGGAATCATACAGGAGTTTTCCTTTACGAATGGCTGATCTTTCTTACATAGAGCTTCAATGTTCGCTTAGGTTACAAAATGCCAGAATCCCCTTCTAAAAGCTAACATTCTATCATATTTCTGTAGATTTTTATTTATTCATTTATTTATCAATAGACATTGTTGTTGTTTCCTCATTTTGGATATTGTAAATAGTGTCCTATGAACATGGCTTTATAAACATCTCCTCCAGACCCAGCTTTGAGTGCTCTGACATATGTGTTTAGAATGGAGTGCTGGCAGGATTATGCAGTAAAATTCAGTTTTCAAGTTTCTGGGAAACTGCCACAATGTTTGTCACAGAGGCCGAGTCATTTTATTTATTTTTGATTCCCAGGAATGAACAGAAGTGCCCCACCTCCTCTGGATCATCACTGACATTTCTTATGTTTCTTATGATTGTTTTTGAAATACCCACCCCATGGCTGAGGGGAGCATTTTGCAGCTTTGATTTCTGTCTGTCCCATTGTTTATGGTGTTAAACTCCTTCTTTGCCTTCTGGCCACTTACCTGTCCCCTTTGGAGGAATGTCTCCACAAGGCTTCTACCGTCTTGCAGGTATTTATTCTGCTGCATTGAGTTGGAGGAACTCTGGATGTTCCAGATGTTAATTCCTTGTCAAAAGCATGGCTGGGAACTTCTCTCAGATATTGGGACTATCTTTTTACTCTAATGGTACTTTTCTCTTGAAGACCACTTTTTCCCCTACTCCTTTGCCTTTATTGTATCTTCCAAGAGTGACCATGGGGATCCTTCAGGGATGTCTTGGGCTGGTCTTCTGGTAACAACCCCCCCTTAGCTTTTGTCTGGAAATGCCCCAGTATCTCCCTTACCTCATAACTGGTGGTTTCTTTCACATGGGAAGTGTTTCTTGTGGCTCTTAGTGGATAATAGGTTCGTGAGGCACATTTTCAGTCTCTAGTGACCACCTTCTCCCCTTCATAGTTTATTAAGAGAAACTTGATAAGAATGTCATGGAGGACCCGCTTCAGAAGAGCTAGCTCTGTCTCACTGATCTTAACATTTATCTTTGCCTTGGGAGAATTTGGTTACGATGGTCTCAGTGTGGTCCTCTAAGCATCACCTTTCTTGGATCTAGTTGTGCTTCTATGATGATATATTTCATCATATTGGAAATGCACTCTGCCATTCTCCAGGCAGCCTCACTGTCCCTTTCTCTTCCCAGTCTGATTCTTACAGGGTATGCTTGCTTGTTTGTTTGATGATGTCTCACAGAGCTCTTAAGCTCTGGATGCTAGTCAATATTTTCTCTTCAAATTTGGTTATTATCTTCGCTCTGATTTTGAAATTACTGGTGCTCCCTCCTCTTCCCAGGCTAGCCTCAAGCACTCAATTCTCCTGCCTCAGCCTCCAGACTGTTGGGTTTACAGGCCATGCCATCAAGCCTAACTTTGATTCTTTCTGTCAGCTCTTAGTCATCTTTACCCTCTTCTGGTGAATCTGGTGTTTATACTTTTCAGCACAAGATTTCCCTGTGGTTTGTTCCACTTATTTACTGAAACTTGCACATAAAATGACAATTAAAAAAACCCATTTAGTTTCTTGAAATCTTTGTAATTTTGACTTACGTTTATGTGTATGCCTGTGTATGAATATCGGCAGTTGAGTGCAGGCATCTTCAGAGGACAGGAGATGGTGTTAGGTCCTTTGTGAGCTGCCAAACTTGGGTGCTGGGAGTTGAGTTCAGGTCCTCCCCATGTGCAGTGCACATTCTCAACCACTGAGCCATCTCTCCTGGCCCCCTGAACATCTTTACTGCAGTATTTCCTAAAGCTTGTGCCTAGTAGATCTGCTATCAGGCCTTTTCCAAGGATAGCTCTTGATGTTTTATATTGTCTTTTGATGGACCACATGTGGCTTTATATGTCACTGTTTTTGGTTGAAACAGGTCATGTGAACAGTGGTATTATAATTCAGAACTAGCTTCTGATTATCATAGATTTTAGGATCCTTCTTTCTAGACCCCATTTTGCTGCTTAAAATTTGGGTGACCTTGGGTGACTCAAAGATCCTCATCCATTCAGCTTCTTCTTCCACAAAGTGAAGAACATGGCAAAACGGGTGTTACTGCTGTGTGTTTCCAGATCTCCACCACCATGCTTTCCCAGCTGTGTTCAACCAGGTTGGAGCCATTTCTGGCCAATGAACTACAAGCAGCTGTGGCCTGCTGCTCCTAATGAGGTCTTTGGAAACCAGCCCCTCTCATCTGCCTTGACACAGCAATTATGGAGCCCACCCGTTGAGCATATGTCAGCCTTATTCCCTGACTCAGAATTCACACTCACAGCAAGATTAAGATATAAAGATATTGGAGAGAAGCTCCTACAATTTAAGAGTTGAGTGGTTAATGAAAGCATATCCTATGCCTTCTTCAACATATAATGTGGTCTGGTTGTTTGGGGGACCATGTGAAAGAATGAAAACAGCTGTCTGGGGACCAGGCATCCAATGAGTGCTTGGGAATCCACTTCAATTGGTTCTTACATATAAATAACCTTCTACTGGGGTGAAGTCATCTTTTCATGTTTCCTAACCCAAGCCCCCCCTTCTTCCCCATGTATGGGAAGCTCATTCAGGAAAAAATGTGAATCTGTGAGACCTCTAACTGAGAGCAGGTTGGCTTTGCAAAATGGTCTTTATGTGCAGGAAGTGTGGGAGTGGCTGGAAACAGCAGGTGCAGCCGTATAATAAATGTGTTTGCTGATAAACAGTGGCTGAACAACACCTGCTCAGGAGTCTATCGACTGCATCTCACCAAATGAGCAACTGCACCTGGTGCTGCTAGAGATGCACAAGTATTTTGTGATGACAAAAGCCTTGAGGCCAAACAACAGCTTCTCCCCAGGAAGCAGACCTAGGGCTTCTGTGCTCCACAATCCTGTAACAGCATAATTCTTCTATCATTGAAATGAACTGCTCAGGGCACAAGTTGCAGTAAAGGTGAAATCTTCTCAATGGTGCAGTAGGAAAATACATATATTCCAGTGCCTGTCATGAACTACTCAGTCCCAACTCAGCACTAGCTCCTGGGTGACTTTGAGCAAGGCGCTTGACTTGTCTGAGTTCATACTGCCATCTCTAAGGCAAGGACATATTTTAACGCTTCCCTTATAAGTTATTGAGAAGACTTAGTGAGATATTCAGAAAAGCAATTGGTGCAATGTCTAATCTATGCCTCAAGAGGCATCAATGAGGACCCAATGTCCATCATTCCCTCATTACCATCAGCATTTCTGTAACCAGAAATCTGTTTTGTGGCCTGGTCTTCTGTGATCAGTGGACCGTGTTGAAGTGCTGACAACTGCATTTAGAGAAAAAGTTCTTCAAATACTTCTCATTTATCTAGACCAAATTTAATCCAACAGATGAACTGTTTTAAGCACTGCATTATGTTTTCCCCCAAAAGCTGTTTCAACATATCCTTATGGAACTTCCATGTAATTAGTAGTTGTATGGCTAGTCGAACCCAGAGTTTTAAGTCATTTGCCCAGAATTGAATAGCTCATAACCTTTGTATTTTTAAAAATTAATTGTGTGTGTGTGTGTGTGTGTGTGTGTGTGTGTGTGTGTGTGTGTACGGGTGCGGTGCGCTCATGTGCACGCGCGCGCGCCCTCAGAGACAAGGTGTCAGATCCCCTGAAGCTGTAATTATGGGTGGCTGTGAGCCACCTAGTACAGGTGCTGGGAACTGAACTCTGATCCTCTGGAAGAGCATTGAGCATCCCTTTGGACTTTGAGAGAATAAGCTGAACTCTTCTGTTTTGCCAGTCTTTGCCCCTCATTCCCACTGCAATGTCAGGTGACCTAGGTGGCCACCTTAAGATATGGTATTATCATTCCTCCAACCAAGCACTTCTAGACAAAATATACCACCTATTTTTCTAAATAAAATGTTTAAAAATATTAAGGTTTAGAGTTATTTACCATGCTTTACTTCATTCAGAGAGTATTCTATAATCTTGTCTGACAGAGGTTCATTCCCTGTCCCCTTTATAAGGAGATGGAGGGCCAGAACAAACAGGGTCACACAGCCACTCAGTCCCAAGCAAAGAACACAGTTCAGGCCTTCAGAGAACAGCCCATGACTCTTCCTCCCATATCCATGGCAACGGAGGCCAACTGTAAAATACTAATCACCACAATTAGAGAAAATGCCATTAGACTCTTGCTCCCAGTATATTCCAGGAAGGACAAAGCACTCAGCTTGCTTATGTAGCTTAGTTCTTTCTCAGCTATGTTGTTTTCTTTGTAGTGAGCAAAATGAAAAAGGAAATATCCAGTTCTGTAAAATAGACCCAAGGGTGTGCCAATGAAGACTTTGCCTAAAAATAAACTCAATTTGGCAAGAGCCACCTGCCATTTCTAATAAAGCAGCGGGGAAGCATGACTCCAAAGCCCTTGGGATTTGTTCTCTTTCATTTTTCTTTCCAAACTACCCTACTTGTAGCCCCATTTTAATCAACAGTATCAAGGCATACTTTTCCTAGAATAAAATGTGCCTGTTTCAGGCATAGTATTGGCCAATACGAAGGCTAGAACAGCCATCATCCCAATAAGGATGGGTGCTCCTGTCACTTCAGATGGCTTGCTTGTGAATTCTCAAGGCCCAGGAGACGATGTCATCCTCTGTAACCCAGCTCTGTGGAGCAGTTTGCCTGGTCCAGAACTTGAAGCAGATGTAGTCCTATGTTCCCCTTTGTGTCTCTCCTTCCTTCTCACCACAGTGTCTGTGGCCAATTTTTAGTTCTCCTTTGTGTGGCTGAGTCAAGATTCAGATTTCATTTGCACAGAGGCCCCTACCTGTTCTAGAAGCTTTCATTAGAAAGACTGTTGTAATTCATCAAAGTTTTTCAGGGTCTTGCTGTGTAGCCCTGGCTTGCCTAGAACTCACTATGTAGATCAGTCTGGCCTGGAACTCAAAGGAAATCACTTACCTTGCTTTCTAGGCACTAAGATTTGAGGCATGTACCACTGAACCCAACCAAAATTATGTGCACATGTAGGTGTCTGTGTATGGATATGTGCTTATAAGTATGGGTGGGTAAGTGTTGGTATCAGACCCTATGGAGCTGGAGTTATAGGTGGTTATAATCTATCTGAGATGGATACTGGGAACTAAACTCGGGTCTTCTGGAAGAGTGCTGTGGTGGTTTGAATGAGGATGTCCCCCATAGGCTCATAGATTTGAATTCTTGGTTATCAGGGAGTGGCACTATTTGAAAGGATTAGGAGGTTTGACCTTGTTAGAGAAAGTGTGTCACTGGAAGTGGGCTTTGAGATTTTCAAAAGCTCAAGGCAGGCTCCATGTTGCTCTCTTCCTACTCCTTATAGATCCAGTTGTAGAACTTTCAGTTACTTCTCCAGTACTATGCTCACCACCATGCTGCCTGCCATGATGACAATGGAACTGTAAGCAAGCCCCAATTAAATGATTTCCTTTATAAGAGTTACCATGGTCATGGTGTCTCTTCATAACAATAGAACACTAAGACAAGCAGTGTGGGTGATTTTAACCACTGAGTCATCTCTAGAGCCTTATTGCATTTTTATGTATTGCTTTTGAAAATCATTTGATCACAAATGTGTGGCTATGTTTCTGGATTCTCTCTTGTCTTTTTTAATGATCCTGAATTGCTTATGTGTCATTTTTGAAAATCAATCAGTTAGGTCATTAATGTGTTCATCTGTATCTCAACTCTCTACTTGTCCATTTATGTCTCTTCCATTTATATGATCCATCAATTTTACATGTTGATCCTATATTACCTTAATTACCATATCTTTGTTTTTAACTATTTATTTTTAGTTCAGAAAGAATCTATCTTCAAATTTAGCTGAATTTAAAAAAAATGTTTATGGTCATCTTGTTTCTCTGCATATCCAGGTGAATATTAAAATATATTTATTTATTTCTGTTAAAATACTTCTGAGACTTATTTGAACTCCACCATGCCTTTGCCTTGCAGAAATTCACCTCTTAATATCAGATCTTTTCTTCTATAAATATGGTGAAATCTCTGCATTTATTTTAAAGTTCTATTCCATTCATCAGTTTTTTATAATGTATTTTGTACATATTTGTCAGTGTTTTACTCATTTTATGACATAAAACTAAGCCATTTATAATTGAAATTGTAGGTCTTCATTTGTTAATTATTCTTTTCTAGCATTTATAAATGACATAGGTCTTTGTTGATCATGTGTCCTGAAATATTCCTAAACAGAGACATTCATATTGTGGAAGAGTCAATTTTGTCATTTTATATATGTTTTGTATTATTTTATTTTTCTTACCTTATTCAAATAAAGAAAATTTATATCATGATATTGAATACAAGTTTTGAGAAAAATGAATCATGTCATTATAAAGCTTAAGGGGAGTGAAATGGTTTGGGGGGGTTGTTATTAGTTATTCTGCTTTGTTAGGTGTTGAAGGTTTACTTGGAGTAGATATCCTTATATGGCTGACGAAATTCCTCTGTCTAGTTTCCTGTAGATTTTGATCATGAATGAATGCCAAAATCTATTCAAATGTGATTTAATTGCATAAGCATAAGGGAAATCATATGGATGTTGTGTTTTATCTTTTAGTCTATTAATATAGTGAGCTATATTGATTGACTTTAATTCTGAAACAACACTGCATGATTTGGAAAAAGTCTCACTTAGTTATCAGTTATTTCATCTCCACATGTTACCAAATCAATTTTGGTAATATTTAGTGCATTATATTTTACCTCTACTTATGAAGGATATTGATTTTTTCTTGAACTGCAAAGATTTTATATTACAATGAGGAGAATTTTTAATTGTTTTCTTTAGAATCTAATGTTTTGATGATTTAACTTTTATTAATCTATCTACCTATCATCTATCTGTTTGCTGTCTGTCTGTCTATCTGCCTATCTATATAGTTTATTCTCCATCATCCTCTCTGGCTACTTTCAGGGTTTCTTGTTCTTTTGGTTTACCACTTGACTGTTACATGCTTAAAGACACTTTTCCTGGCATTCAACTTGCTTTTGCACTACCCCAACTCCCTGGAATTTTTGGAACTATCTCAACATTTTTGTGTAATTGTAAAAATTTTAACATCATGTGTCCTCTATATTTCTGTTTTTATAGCCTCGCCTCACTTCCTTTTCTCTGCCTCTGATTCCTCTGTGTGAGTGAAATGTGATCAGCTGGATTCTTGCTTCTGTTACCATGTCTTCTCTGCCTGTTGTCATTTCTTTCCCTGCCCTAATAGACTCCAGTCACCCTGCCATTCCAAGCCAAAGTAAACCCTTTCTGCCTAGGTTGCTTCTTGTTGGGATGCTCTATATTATCAACAGAAAGGGAGCTAATAGAGGCCCCACCCAGTACATTCATGTACTGTTTGCTGGATGCTTTCATCAGTCATCCACAACTCTTTTCCTTTCTTTCATATCTAGTATTTTTTATTGTATATTCAAAATTGTAAAGGACCTGGAGATACTTGGGATTTTATTTTTATTTCTGTAAAATGGTGTTGTAAAACTTATTATTATGGTCTGGCACCCTGTGGCCCAGGTAGGGGGAAGGCAGCCACAGGCCTGCCAGGCACCCCACAGGCCTGATAAGTGAGCACCACTATGATGAACAGATATGTGGTAGAGAAATAGGAGAGAAGGAAAAAACAGTAGTTCCTGCACTGTGGAGAGAAGCAGAACTGAAGACATGATAATGGGGAACAGGTTGATATGGGTAGCCTATGCTGCCACCTGGACATCAAATATCCAGGCCTGTGCTTCAGCCTATGGCCATGTTTGGGTCCATGGACCTCCTACAGCTGAGGTTGGTGTTGATGTCCATGGCCCATGTTGCTACCAAAGGCCATGAAGATGCCCATGGTCTAGGCCACTACCTGAGGCCACATTGATGTTTTAGGGCCATGAGGTCACCAGTGTGATCAAATGTTTGCACTGGGTTTTGACACCAAAATCTGAGTGTTACAGCTCTGGAGCTGCAAAGGTGTCCTGACTTATCAGGTAGCCAGGCTACCTAGAGCTACAGTAGGACAGCTTTGGAGGGGTAGAGCCACAAAAGGATAGCTCTGGAGGCTGGAGCTGCAAAAGAACAGCTCATCCCTGGAGGAAAAGGTGTCCTGACTAATCAGGAAGCTACCTAGAGCTGCCGTAGCACAGCCCTGGAGGCTGGAGCTACAATAGGACAGCTCAGCCCTGAAGGGAAAGTTGTTCTGACTTTTCAGAAAGCCAGGCTACCTGACGCTGGAGTGCGGTGGGATGGTTTCCACATAGGATAAAGGATATAGTACTCCTTCCTGTTCCTCTCCTAGAGAGGGCCTTTACAGCTGAGCTCTGCTCTGTTCCCCTAAGGGAACGTCCTAGCAGAGTTAACAACTTCTTCAGTCTTCTTCTGCCACAGTCTACTAAAGGACTAACCCCTGAAGAAATGTAGCAATCTCCTACAGCTCCAGTGGAAACTTGTTACTTTTCTGTTACAGAGTTGCTCAGCCCCCTAAAGGAATGTCCCAGCAAGTTTCTTCTGTTCTTCTGAGCCCTAGGAGGTCCCCCTAAGGGAACATCTCAGCAAGTTCTTCTATTCTGCGCTGGTGAATGAAGATCTTCACCCAAGACTCTTTTGAAAAAGATATTTATTTGGGAAGGAGGAATCCAGAAGAGCGTTTGCCTCTGTCAGTATGGTGAAGGACAGCCAGCAACTGAACAGGCAGACAGGATTAGATAGGGCTTCTTGAGGGGTGGAGGTTTCCCAGGGAGAGTTATTTTTCCCCCTTAGGGATTGGTTAGTTTTCTGCTCCAAGACTGATTAGTTTGGTGGGCCCAGGGCAGAGATGGTCCTGATGTCAGGGCAAACTGTTTTTCTTTTACTGGTCCTTTTTAGCCCTTTAGCTCTAATTTTAAGGTCAAGGGTGTATTTCCTTCATTGATTCTGATTCCAGGGACAAAGTGTGTTTCTTTGGCACTAGTTTCAAAGTCAGGGTGTTTTCTTTGGTTCTGGGTTCAGGGATAAAGTGTTTCCTTCACTGGCTTAGATTTCAGATCCTGGATGTGTTTCTTTCACTGGCTCTGTGGTTCAGAGTCAGAGTGTTCAGGGGTTACTTGGTTTCCTGCTCAGTAACTATTTGGCTCTGTGTTTGAGTTGGTCAGGGGTAGAGTTGGCTGTGGTGTCAGTTGATCAAAATGGGCTTCTTTGGCTGGCCCTTTTACCCTACAACAGGGACAATACTGATATGAGTGTTCTGCACAGCCACCGAAGACTATGGTGACATCCTGGGTCTAAGCTTCAAACAAGGTCATGGTTGGGTTGTGGTCCAACTGCAGCCAGGGTCTGTGTTGATATTCATGTCTAGTGTTAACCTCCAGGGGTTATGGGATAACTGGCCTTGGTAGTTTGTGCACAGGAGGGCTAGTCCCGCCCCTTGCCTCCTCTCAGCAGGAGAGCTGCCCCCCTCCTAGAACTGGCCCCACTGTCGTGGGTACTGGAGGGTTGGCCGAGATCCACATCAGCCCTGGGAGAACTGCTTCTCCCATACCAGCCACCACAACAGAAGAGCAGGTCCCATCCTTTACCATGTACTCGGGAGAGCTGGCCCTGAGACTCTACTGAGTGAGGCAGTTCTGGTGGAGGCCTGGACTGATCAACTCACCTACCATCCAGGCCCATATCTAGAGCTTTGAGTTGGTCTGCTCCAATATCTACCTCATCTATGACCTGCTGGAAGGTGTGAAGGAACCAGTCTTGTGGAACCATAGCCACAGGGTCTCCATGAATCAAGGTAACAGCAGGATATCTGAGATGAGTCTCGGTGAGGATCCAGAATTGATGGTGTACCAAAACCCAGAGGCCTTGAACCAGACCAAAACTCATTGCAATGAACATTTGCTAGTAAATCTTTTTGGATAAAAGGGTATGCTGTGTGACACACCGCAGCTCCCAAGGCCACTATAACAAATAGAGGAGGGTAATCCTATTTGTTTTTAAGTTATTTTTATTTTCCTTTGGGGGGAGGCTACAAGGGTGGAGAGCAGACATGGAAGGATTGGGAAGTGATTGAGATTGGGTTGCATGATGTAAAATCCCAAAGAATCAATAAAAATTTATATAAGTAAAAACTTACTATTATAATGGGTATGTGTGTGAAAGAGAGACAGAGAGACAGAGACAGGTGCTTGTGTGCCATGCCAAGTATGTAGAGGTCATAGAGCAACTGACTGTGGCTTCCAGAGACCAAACAAGTTCAGAGGCTTGCACCACCAGTGAGTGTCTTTATAAGCTGATCCATCTCACTGATCCAGTGGGAAACTGTTGTTTTCTTTTTAACTAGACAATTTGATTATTAAATTCTTACTTCAATTGTGTTTTGCTGTGGCAGATCTGTGGCTATCTAAGGTTATCCAGGACTGGCTAACCCTGCAATACCTGTCTCTCTGCAATCCAGCCACTATAGCATAACATTTGTTGGATAGAGTCCCAGGTATGTCTTACTCTAGGGTACTCCTGTGATTTGTGTTGCATGTTCTTCAAGAGCCCATGTGTTAGGCTTGGTGCACAGGGAGGTGCTATTAGGATGTGGAAGTCTTTAGGTCACTGTGGATGGGCTCTTGAAACAACCTGTCTTTTCTGTCCCTTTGCTGCTGGATTGATGAGGTGAGCAGCTTGGTTCCACCACACAGTTCCATGACATTCTGCCTCATCTACTCCGAAACCTCTTCGCTAGATAATTTAGGTATCTTAAGTATCTTGCTATAGTCATGAACAGTAAACTGGGGTGTTAGTATGATTCTTAAGCTCTGATTTTTCATGTTCATGAACGCATGAGGAGTAACAAGGTACTAATGATTATAGCATCCACATTCTGACAAGGCTGAGATAGTATGTCCTTCATGATTTGACTACATTTCTCTACGTGGTATTCATCTTTATAGCAACAATTTCTCTGCAAGCCTCACATTATCTCACATTAAGAATGCATAGTTCTGCCTTTAGCCAAGGACACTGGAAGGATCTCACATGGGCTTTGGGGCATCCCGTTTCCCATAGTTCCCTCTGTATTTGACATGTCAAAGATTGCAGAAGGTTCAGCCACCACAGCTGTTGTTCTCTGCTCCAGCCTGGCATGAGTGATGATATCAGCTTGGGCTCCAGCTTTCCTGACTCAGAACTGGGAAATTATCCCTGAACAGAGAGCTGTGGCGCTTGTGTAGCTTACCGTGGACAGTACTATTTCCACCTGGAGCCACCATGGGATTGTTGTCTTTCTTTGCTCAATGTTCAGCTCCTAAAAACAGTTGCCTTATTTATAGGTTTTAGTTTTATATTTGATTACGTCAAGAAGCCTCCCTCCACTTCCTGTCATTTGTGGATGCAGAATTTCTATCTATCACTTATTTTATTTTTCCCCCAAAGAAAACAAACTGTTTAATCTTAGCTACAACTCCAAATTGATGGACTGTAGTTGGTTGCAGGAGTTAAGGTTTGAGTTTTGGAATTAGCAGGTTCTCTGTGTAGTCCTGGAACTCAGTCTGTAGACCAGGTTAGCCTTGAACTCAGAGATCCTCCTGCCTTTGCCTTCAGAATGCTGGGATTAAAGGTGTCCTCCATCATGCCTGCCAGTATCATTGCTGGAGTTTGGTGCTTGGGGCCTTGATCAACCACTCAGCTATGTCCCTAACAAGGAGCTTATTTTCAAACTGAAATTTTACACGTCCCTAAGATTCAAAGGTGGAAGCAAGGGAATCAGAGGGGAAGATAAGTTATTATCTCTAAATGCAAAACTCATGAAGCTTGCATGCTTTGCCACAGAGGTGGTGGCAACACTGGTGATGAGGCAATTGCTTACAAAGTTTACCACCTACTAAAACCTCTCTGTATGCAAGACACTCTCAGGGAAGAAGTGATTTTAATTGAGCCTTTAGGGTTACGTGGGAGTTAAATAAATAAAGGTGTCCTGGAGACAAAAGAATTTTCAGACCACAAATCCAAGAACAAATGGCAAGTTAGTGATGTTTTTAACCTCATTACAAAAGATGTGATTGAACTAAACCCTTGCAGTCACCTGTCAAGTTGGCAAACATCATTTACATATTAGTGCCCAGGGAGCTTTTAGGAGTGGAGACCTCTTAGATTAAATATGTGTTAAATATGAATAGCTTTTGGTAGCCAGCACTGAAATCTACCAAGAACTTTGGGAAACTATTACAATCTGAAATAATTCTCTAGGAATTTATCCTAATTGAAAAAAAATCTTCAGGCATAGAAATGGTAAAATATAATAATGATAAAATAAATTCTACTGCAGCCATTTGATGGACACACATCATGCCATGATGGAAAGGATAAGTTTAAGGGACATTTAAAAGCACAGGAAGTTGTGACTGATCTAACATCAAATGACTAAAAGTAGACTGTGGATCAGCATCTACACCTTACATTAGTTAGGAGAGCCTGGCTCATGCTACAGTGACAAATAGGCTCCTAAATCACACTTGCCTGATGAAACAGAATCTTTCTTTTTTTACTTGCTTTTTTTAAATTTTTTATTTGAATTAGAAACATGATTGTTTTACATGTCAATTCTAATTCCCTTTCCCTCCCCTCCCCCCCAACTGACACCCTACCTATCCCATACCCTGAAACAGAATCTTATGTCTTACTTGTATTCCGACAGGATGCAGATCATCTGAGTGGCTTGTCTTTGACCTGTGAACGAAGGATCCAAGGATGAGTCTGCCATAAGCCAGTTTTAGAGTGAAAAGCTCCTTGTGCAGGGAGATTTATTCCCAGTTCTGGAAAGGCTGTGCATAAATTCTATTCCATTGAAAACTTAGTCACATATCCTGAATCCATTTTGAGGGTAATACAGTGATAATTGAGGAACACACTGATATATATATTATATATATATATATATATATATATATATATATCACATTTTGGTTCTAATCCTCAGAAAAATCAGCCTATGAAGCTAAGAGCTGACTCAGTGGTTCAGAACACTGGCTGCTCTAGTAGAGAACTTGGCTTCAGTTTCTAACACCCATATGGTGACAAACAGCCACCTGTAACTGTAACTTCGTTCCCTGGGATCTGATACCTTCTTCTGGCCTCCATGGACACCAGACACCCAAGTAGTGCCCAGACATATATGTAGATAATGCACACATACCCACAAAATTCGTCTAAACTTTATAAAAGAAAATCAACCTGTGCCATGCATCTATGCATCGTCAGCCCACCTGTGCACTGTTTCTCTATTGATTCATTTACTTGGCTGTGTTTAAGATGGAAAGAAACTCACCAGCATGCCCACAGGGATTATACACAGTCCCACTGGGTGATCTTCTTTTCCATCTATTAAACTGCATGCTCACGTGGATTATACATGACCTACTGGATGCTCTTTTCTTTCATATATCGAACTGAAGCTTTTGAGCTTGCTACCTTGTAGGTGCAGTAATAATTAAGTATGTTGCAACAAATTTTACAGAGAGCCAGCCAACACACTTCAGTAATCCCTTTGGTTGATGGGGACCATCATTTGGATTAGCAGTTACCCCAGTCACAGACTGCTTCCAGCCACCATCTCTGACCTTCTATATCAAAAAATGGGCGAGAAACAGTGCTAATAGCCCATGTTTGCTTATGTCTAATTGAATGAATGCAATTATATAGCTTGAGAACTTCCTTACATGCTTTCTTGTGTCAACTCAACGTATCCTTTTGAATCAAAGATCCTTGGGTAAGTAGAACCCCAGTTTGTGAACTTTCATTGTAAACAAATTAACTTAGAATTTCTGGCCAACAGCAAAGGAAAAGTGTTAAGTCTAGGGAGCATTGACCAACAGTAAGCATGTGACTTCTCCTGCTTTGTGTAAACACATTCCACTGTCCATGGTGTGTAGACATGTGGCATCTCCAACTCTATGCAGACGTGACAACTCTCACTGTGTGTAGACAAGTGACATCTCCAACTGTGTATAGACATGTGCCATCATCTGCTGTGTACAGACATCTTCCACTATATGTAGGTGCATGACATTCAGAGACAGGACCAAGATTGACAATTTTCTAAACAAGTATCTTACAGTGAGCTCCCAGAACCTACAGAGGCAACAAGGTTACACAGAAACACCTGGCATGAGGCAGAGGATCAAAGACAACAAATGCTCTCAGTTGATCAATCCAGGAAGGCTTCCTGAAAGTAAGTCTGAATGTGCTGGACTCCATCATCTGCCACCTCTCAGAACATGCTTCAGCCAACTCTATAACCATGGCCCTCTCTTGAGCACTTCCTATACAAGAAGGAAGCAGGTACTGCTTAGGCAGAGAGAACCATCTATGAGATGCTCAGACAGGCCAAAATGCTGTGCACAAACCAGAATACACAATTGCCAAGGCCTTCTTGTGCAATCAAGATGCAGCTAGCAGAATATAGACAAGGCTGTTGCTGTGAGAACAAGCTTTATTACTATACTGTACACTACAAAATAAGTATTAAGAGTACATACCACACTGATGACAAATTATAGTGAAAAGTTATAATGACTGAAGAGTTATGGTGATACTGGTGGCACTAGGTGATGGAACCTTGGGAGTTCCAATTTAGTCATATGGGATCACTGCCACATTACTGATCAGTCAGTCACTTATGAGATGCAGGATGGGACCCTGCCACCCCAGGGCCACATTTATGCCACTCACACACAATTGAGTGTCTGTCTTTCTTTTTCTTATGTATCTCATACTGAAACTTCAGATTTCAGTTCAGTTTTTCTGGAAAAGTTCTTGTGTGGGTCCAGACTGCTTACCATGCCTTCCACACTTCTCTTTCAGGCACTCAGCACAAGAAAACATTTATAACTTATTACTCAGGGATTTGATGGATGCTTGCACCCCCAGTTACAGTGCTGGCTCTATGAAGACAGGCCATCTTGTTGTATTCATCCTGATTTCTTTTTAAAAAGTTCATGGCCCAGGCATTTGATGTCCATTTAACGTCAAAAGAAGATAAATGGGGGACTCTGTTGAATAGAGTGCACCACAGGGAGGGTAAGTGACTTTCTATGGGCCCCGGAGCCTTGAGCACATTTTGCTTCCTGTGATACAGACAGCAAGAATTAAGTAACAACGAGTATTAATAGATGTTCCTGGAGATGCCAAGTGAAGACAGCAAGCCAAGTGCTTCATTCTGTCAGCCAAGCTCTGCAGAATCTACAGTTGCTTCATTATACATACTTTGCAAATTTAAAATCATGAAGTCACATAATGTAGTCAGGGCTCTAACAGTGCTTTTGTGTTTGTCTTAAAAACATCATAAACTTTTAGGGAGTGATGGGACAAGAAGTCACAAGGTCAGGTGGCAACAGTGGCAGGGTGAAGATGTGAATTTGGGGCTGCAAATCTGCAGTGACTCCTTCTGGGTCTCCTAGAATCCAGGAGAGATGCGATACACCACAGAAATGATGAGAGGTGGGTGAGATTTCTGCAAAAGCAGAGAGGGTGGGAAGTCTCTCCTGGCTGGTCTCTGATAGAAGAATCAGTGTGCCATGAGGAACTGGTGGAGAAGTACAGTGGTCTTCATTCCAAATGCGAGGAAGGAAAAGAGCAAAGGCCTGGTGAGCTCAGAAATAGGGCAAGCAGCCATGCTGTAGCTGTGAGTGTAGGTGTGAGGCATGTGCTATGCAAGGGGTTGAGTATCTAGAAGACTTGGAAAGGCAATGCATATGTTTAAGGGTCAGGTCAGCACAGGCATGTACTTGGCATGGGTACTGATGTGTCTGAGTTTAAAAAAGAAGTGTCAGGTCAAGTGCATGAAAACCAGTCTAGGAGAATTCCATCATCTTCTTATTTATTTATTTATTTATTTATTTATTTATTTATTTATTTATTTATTTTTGGTCTACATGGTATATACTGATGATGGACCACAGTCACATAAGGAAACATTCTGCCCACCATGTTATGGGAGCTCTTATCACATAGGCTGCTGCATCTAAAAGGGGATTAGCATGATATATGCACAACACACTGAAGGAAGACCCTGTCTTCCTCTCCACTTCTCACAGCTTCTCACTGCATGAGGACCAGTGGCCAAAGAAGAAATGATGACAATTCAAGTTGATCACTTTACACTAAAATGACTTCTGTTTTACAGACTCACTGACTCATAAAACGATGAACTCCCTATCACCCAATTGAAGTCATGGACTTTGCAATGGAGGCCACCAGAATTTCAGCCCTGAATCTGCCACCCTATGGCTGTGTGATTTCAGGGAAACACTGTTACCTCTCTGAACCCAAAGTCCTCATCTGTGTTGTTATATCTCACCTAAAAGAAGATTCTATGAAATCCCTAAGATGTATGCAATACACAGTGGCTAAAGTAAATATCTTGCTGCTGTTACTGGAGTTTGTGTGCCAGGTATGTCAACTGGGTGTGCTTTCAGAGCTATGTAAGAAAGTAGAGAATCAGGTATTCAAAGCAGGGAACCAGCCTGATCCTGGTCTTGGCAATGTCCACTGATCTTCTCAGTGTGTTCTCCCAGGTGGCCTGGGAATTCCAGTTTTCAATATTAAATCTTGAGACTCTTGCATCTGCCTAAGAATGTGCATAAAAGGATGCCTGCTACATCAAGCTTGATAATTTTATAAGAAAAAGTATATGTCCATTAAATAAGGGACATTGGTGGAATAAAAAAATAGTCATAGTATGGACTGTAAATTATAGTTTAAGGGAAGGAGGTATATAACAAACAAATAAATTACTAAGAGGTGCATGTAGTATGATATAATTTATGCAAAATAGGATGTAATTCTATAATCATAAGAGGAAGATCTGTTTACAAAGCTTACTTACATATCACTGAAGAAAAGTGGAACCAGCTGAGATTTTAGACATAGAGCAAAGGATTACCAGCCTACAAGCCACACCACCAGAGAAGCTAGGAAACAAGGAGGACTCTAAGAGAGACATACATGGTCCCTTGGAGAAGAGGAAAGGGACAAGATCTCCTGAGCAAATTGGGAGCATGGGGGAAGGGGTGGGGCAGCTAGGAGAATGAGAAGGGGAGAAGAGGGTGAGGAGGACATGAGGGAGCAGGAAGCTTGAGTTGGGGGAAGAATAAAGGAGACCAAGATAATAGAGGGAGGCATTATAGGTTTAAAGAGAAATCAGGTACAAGGGAAATGTCTGGAGATCTACAAAGATGTCACCAACTAACAATCTAAGCAACAGAGGAGAGGCTACCTTAAATGCCCTCCTCTGACAATGATATTGATTACTTCCTTATCTGCCATCCTATAGCCTTCATCCAGAAGCTGATGGAAGTAGAAGCAGACACCCATAGCTGAAACCTGAACTGAACTGGAATCCAGTTGCAGAGAAGGAGGAGTGATGAGCAAAGAAGTCATGATCAGGCTGGTGAAACCCACAGAAACAGCTGACTTGAACAATGGGGAGCTCTTGGTCCCCAGACTGATAGCTGGGAAATCAGCATGGGGCCGATCCAGACCTCATGAACACGGGTGTCAGTGAAGAGGCCTCAGAAATATATGGGGCCTCTTGTAGTGGATCAGTACTTATCCCTAGCATAGGAATGGACTTTGGGAGCCCATTCCACATACAGGGATACTCCCTAAGCCTAGATACACAGGGGTGGGCCCAGGCCCTATCCTATCCCAAAGGATATGATAGACTCTGAAGACCCCCCCCCCATGGAAGGCCTCACTCTCCCTGGGGAGCAGAAAGGGTATGGGGTAGCTAGGGTGTTAGTTGGGGGGAGGTAGGGGAGGAGAGGAGGGTGAGGGAACTGGGATTGACATGTAAAAAACAATCTTGTTTCTAATTCGAATTTTAAAAATGGAGAAAAAAAAAGACTTCCCGAGCTAGATGTAATGGTGGAGCCTGCAACCCCGACATTCTGGAATCAGGGGCAGCAGGATCGTGAACTTGAGGCCCACCTGTGCTCCAAAACAAGGCACTTACTTAAGACAACTATGATAACAAAATTTTAGATTCTTAGTTAAAGGGAACTATGAAAGTACATTGACTTTTTTAAAAAGCGATTTCTTGTGTAATGTGTGAGTGCACCTGCAGAGGGCATATGCATGCCAGAGCACATGTGTGGATGTCATTGGAAGACCTCACCCAAGTTCAATATCTAACTCTGACCTCTTCCCTAGGTGTGAAAGCATCCTCCTAGCTGTGGAACACCCAGTCCCTCATTTCTAATATCCCTCAAAAACTCTTTTTGGAAGGAAATTTTATGAGAATCTCTTGCTCTATCAACCTGTGATTAGATTTTCTGGAAGCCTCCTGGAACAGAGGCAATTGTCTGACCTCCCCACACCTAGGCCCATGGTTAATAGTCTGTAAAAGAAGGTGCCAAACCATGTAGACATGTAAGATAGAGTGTGGGGAGTTAATAGAAGTCAGATAAAGCAAAGAAATCGATGCAGAGTGGAGAGAGGCACCTGTGAACTGCCATGGGTAAGCAGATGCTCTGGCTAGGCAGGTGTGGTGGGCTGGTGCTCTGACAGCAGAGAAAGTCAAGGTTTGGGACAAGCTGTAGACATGTTTGGTCATTGCCAAAGTTGCAAGATTCTAGGACAGATGCTATGAGGGACAGCTTTGGAACTCAGCTTAAACAGTCAAGATTGCTTCTGGGAGGCTGACTGCTGCCTGGATCCTAAAGCATCCTAGTAGCATCCACTGGCTTCCAGTCATTTCTGGGTTCTTGGCCTGACCATATCTTCTTATGGGGAAACAGAACTGCTAAATCATGGGCTTCACAACCAGATTATCTGTAGTTTGGATCAGAACTCTGCTAATGTTAGTTTAATTGTTCGGGTATCTATTCTAATAAGAACACTATCTACAACTTTCAAAAATAAAGAATGGGGTTCTTGTTACTTTTTTAGTGATAGGAATAGAATCTTGGGTTTTGTGCTTGCTATGCAGGCACCCTGCCTCAGAACTTCATCCCCAGCCCTGTATTTCATGCTGCTTTTATGCATCCACTGATCACCCGTGGGAGGCCCTGTGCTGTGTCCTCCCCAGCAGGTTGTTAATGTCCTCATCTGTAAAAGTGAAAGGAGGAAGCCTGATGACTTGGATGCTGGCCCTTAGACATGTGTCATATGTACTCACATTTCAGTGGATGTGGTAAGAACATGACTGTCTAACTCAAAAGGAAGGAAGGCCAAGCATTCCTCCAAGCACAAATACCAGCACTAGCATTTTCAGTAGAAGCTTGAACAAACTTATCTTCCTGTGTCTGAATGGAGGTGACTATGGTTTACCCAATTCTATGGTTTAAAAGTGCAATGTCCTCCACAGGTTCATGTGTTTAAATGTTTGGCTTCCAGATGGTGGCTCTGTTTTGGGAGGTTGTGGAAGCCTCTGGACATCGAACCTAGCTGGCACACATAGATGGGCTGGCTCCATCCATTCCACTTGGGCTCTCTCGCTTCTTGACTGCTAGACCATACTTTCAGTGCCATATAGTCAGGGCACTCTTAACACCATGCCTTCCCTGTCATGATGAACTACATCCCCTAAATAAACCATTTCTCCTTTAAATGCCTTCTTATGATGGATTATTTGGTCACAGCAATTAGAGAAGCAACTGATATACCTAACAAGTAGTGGTGATAAATAAACTCAAATCTGAAGAGATGCTTAGCATGATGTACAGCCTCTAATAAATTGGCAGTGACCACCGGCTTTATTAGAGCTAAAGGTTTGTGAATCCCTATTACCTACAGTCAACTTGGCTCAGCTTTCCTCCTTTTCTAAGCCATTACAGTGGGGGAGCTCTCTAAATAGCACAGGTAGGCTAACTTCTTCCCTACTAACCATCCATCCTCAGGATGTCAAGAAATTGTTTCCAGGGCTTTATGACATTCTAGGGATTCCTAGGCAAGACCAGTAATTTAGCTAAGGTTTTTGATGGATCACATGTTGAGCTAAGGGAACACTGCCATGGAACCTGGAGAGCAAAAGTTGGATAGGGAGATAGTGCTGAGGGGTTTATTGCTAAAGCTTAGTCATTGCAGGTTGTGGCGTGCACGTGTGGGGGGGTGTGCAGGGAAGCTCATGATGCAGAAATAGAAGCAGGAGCAGAAGCTGCAGGCAGTTGAGCAGATGGGTGCTATTTTTAAAAGGAGGCTACACAAAGCCGTAGGCAGAGAAAGCTCTAGACACAGAGAGCCAGGGCTACAGGGTAGAGCAGAGTTTGGAAACCCTAAAGAGAAAAGTTATCCTGACAAGGGTGAATGTCTTCTAAAACTACTTCTTATATCTCATGTCCCCCGTGTCAAGAATAAAGTCATAATTCTGAGAGTCAACATGCCGTTTTCAGGACACCTAATTCCAAGCTGCTTTAACAGAGAGGGAAGCTGATTGGTATATGTAGTTGGGAAGTTTCAAATGGACAGGATTTCAGGCAGGGCTCTATTGGGTACTGAAATGGTATCATTAACGGCCTTTTTGTTTTGTTCTATTTTCTCAGTTATGGTCTCATTCTTGTGCAGATTTTTCCTTCCCGGTGTCCCGATGGTAGATAACAACTCCCCACATCCTAATGAAGAAGCTAAGCATTTATGAACATATTTACTCACTAACTGACCTGGGTCTAGGTCTCTACTCCCTTAGACATTGGCTTGAGTCTTCATCTATAGTGGAAATAACCAAGAATCAATATGCCAGACCCATACAACGTAACAGCCAGTGCATGAGTAGAACTTATATTATTGATAATAAGTTGCTTAGAAATTCCCCCCAGAGACTGAGGAGTTGTCTACCCTGTGGACCCAAACTGATATTTATTGCACTTTACAGAATCTGGATCAAAAGAATAAGGATCTTATGGCTAGCACCCAGTTTCTCTACATTTGGCACACCTGTACAAGTTCCCTCAAGCCCTGTACTTATCTGCTGATCTCTCCCAGGTTTTGAACTCTCTAGCAACCATTAGTTTCTTTCTCCCACCTTTCTTCTCTGGTGCATGGATCTGGATTGGGTCTATTGTGGCTCAGCTCTTTGGGGTCAGCCTTGTATATCATTGGTTCCTGCTTGATAGGTACTACTTAATGTCAGTGTGATGAAAGGTTGAATAAATGGCTTGTGGAGATCAAATGTAGGAAGTATTTGGGATTTACAAAACCTAAATCATTGACTGTAAATGTGTGCAAACTGTCAGAAGAATGGGCAAATAACTCTCAGATGTGTGCTGGACATGTATAAGTGCATGAAGACAGAGGTGTCCTAATTCTCACACCAGAGCCCTGTGTGCTATAGCTGAACCCTCCATTTTCCTTGGAGAGTGTCATCATTCCCCCTTTTAATAATCAGAAAGCAGAAGGTGTTTGCCAGCTCTGCACACTTCAGGAACAGATCCAACTCTGTTTGATGTTCTTCCTCTGGTGGAGAAACTTTGAGAAACCCCTGGAGTCCAGATTATCTCCTAGAATACCCATGCTTTCCCGTCTCCTTCTCCCAGGCAACAGCCTGGTAACCTGAAATAGAAATACTGAAGTATGGACCAGGTTGATGATTCCCAGAGATACCCAGAGCTTGGAGCCTGATTATGGCAGCTAAAGAGAGCTGGAAGACTCTGGAAGTTCACATGCCAGACTCTGGCTCAGCGGTAGGGAGAAGGCATCCAGAGCCTGGCACAAAACTTCTGCTGCTGCCAACCCAGGCTGGTGGGAGATAGGGAAGAAAGAAAGGGACAGTCCTGTAGAACAGATGGATTCATATTGAAATTTTCTGTAAAATGTCTTCATTTTCTTCTTCAAGGAATGCAGGATGCAGTCATTTTCTGTGTTAACAGCTCACAGGGTACCTGCTTTATGTTTGTCATACCTAATCCCACTTGACCACAGTCACCTTCTAAGAAGAGTACTATCATGATCCCCACATTATTAATGACAGAATAAATGAGTCACACCGTGGGTGATCAGCTGACCTTGTCATTGACTTCAAAACTGGTGGAACACTAAATGTGACTGAAGTAGTCTCACTGATGAGCATGGTGAAATCAATGGTTTTGCTTTTGGGATCTCCCTAGGTAGAGGAATCTGTTGAAGCAGTCTTGCTTTCCTCGTCTGCAAAATGAAGCCAAAATGGTAAGGTTGATTACCAAGTAAGACTGCACAGGTAAATATCTATTATACAATATAATTCTGTGCAGAGGCGGCACACTAAAGAAGACATAGACTCTCTACTCATGAGCAAATTATTTAAGCTCCATGAACCTCAGACTTGAAATTGGAGGTGGAAAATTTTTGCTAGATCATTTTATCTGTTAAATAACCAGTAATAATTGCTACTTATTAAGAATTGTTGTGAGTATTGACTGAAAAGCCAGGCGAAAGCATTAAGCACAGACTAGTCTGCCACAGTCACCCAGGATGGAGGCTTCCTACTCTTTCCTCTTTGACAATATATTACTGGTCACATATTCATTTAATGAGCCTAAACCATATGAGGTGTTGATCCCTACTCCTGTCTGTCAGATCCAGACTGGAAGAGGGTAGAGTGAGGCAGATTTTGGAGGGGCACCTCTTCATGGGTTCTAGATGAGTATCAGCATGGTTAAAATTGTTCTTAGTGTTAATGAGGAATTCCTTATGGTGGTTGACTCTCCTCCTCACTGTAAGCAAAGGAATTCGCAATTCCACACTCAACCGAAACACTCTAAGCTCGCATCAGCCATTGCAAACACTCTGTAGATAGCATGAGACAACCAAACCAAGATAGTGGCTGATTGTGCTGATGCCTGAAGGCACAGTTCTCAGTAGGCTTTTTGCTATCATAAGCCTCTAAGAAATTTACATGACTCTAGAATTATTTCTACTTTGGCCAGAGGGGAAGCAATAAAGGGGCTGCTAAGACTAGAGCTGGGAGATAAGACTATGACTAGTCCCCAACACAAATCTCAATGACTATCACTGGTGCTCTGAGGTTAAGATGTGCTCAGTCTGTTGCTTAGTTGTTTGTTTTTCTCAATTTCACACAAACTTCTCATCTGAGAAGGGAAATGGTCAAGTGAGAAAATATTTCCATCAAACTGACCTGTAGGCAAGTCTGTAGGACATGTTCTTAATTCATGATTGATGATGCCAGAGGGCTCAGTCAACTGAGGACAGTGCCACCACTGAGAGTACTCAGAGAAAGCAGGCTTAGCAAGTCATAGGGAGCAAGTCAGTAAGCAGTACTCCTCCATGTCCTCTCCTTTAGTCTTATTTCCTGTCTCTGGGTTCCTGCCTTGAGTTCCTGCACTGAATGCTCTTCATGATGGACTATATCCTGTAAGATGTTATAAATTCTTCCCTATACAAGTTACTTTGGGGGGAGGTCATGGTGTATATCACAACAAGAGAAAGCAAACTAAGACAGCTGGCCCAAACAAATGGCCATGGTTGGTCAAAATGCCTCTCCTCTTGCCACATATTTTGACTTCGTAGTCTCACTGTTGTAGTTTCATTTCTGTTGTGATAAAATAGCCTAACAAAAAGCAACTGAGGGGAGAAAATGCTTCATTTTAGTGTAAATCCCAGATCACAGCCCATCATTGAGGGAAAGTCAAAGCAGGGACTTCAAGAAGCTAGTCACATCACATTCATAGTCAAAAGCAGAGAAAAATGAATACACACATGCTTATTTGTTTGCTTCCTTATGGTTGGCATGATTTCCCACTCTTGCACAGTTCAGGACCCCTTTCTAGGGAATGGTGCTACTCACAGTGGGTTGTGTGTTTCCACATTAATTAAGAAAAGTTGGCTTGACTATTCCACATAGAGGAATACTCCCTGAGGCAAGACACATGGGGGTGGGCCTAGGCCCTGCCAAAGGATACAATAGAATCTAATGACACCCTTTGGAAGGCCTCACCATCCAGGGGGAGCAGAAAGGATATGTGATAGGTAGGGTTTTAGTTGAGTGGGGAGGTAAGGGAGGAGGGGAGGGAGAGGGAACTGGGATTGTCATGTAAAACAATCTTGTTTCTAATTCAAATAAAAAAAACATTGCAACAACAACAAAAAGAAACGTTGGCTTGAAAGCCTGTCACTCTTAGACAATCAAGGCCCACATTGAAGGTGAGTGGAGAGTTCTGGCAGAGGTCATTGGAATGGCTTACAGGGCTGGGTTGCAGCTTCACTATGTTCCATCAGGTGACAGTGTTGTCTATTTTGACAAACACACTGGTGCCATGCTGTTGGTTCTAAAAAAAAATTAATTAACTGCAAATTCTTTTGAGTCAATACAACTCATAACTTAAGAGTATTACTTGGATGATAGGCAGTTTTTCAGGCTTTTGTGACTGTTCAAAATATAGTTATTATGATTGCGGGCTAGGAAAAAAGTCTCTGAATTCTAAACCTTGGACTTGGAGAGTGAGCTTATCAACACCTGCCCAAGAGAGAAGAGGAGAGAACAGGAGAAGATGGGAGAAGGACAAAATAAAGAGAATTCGAAGTGGCCAAATATTTTACTACTTATCAGAACCTTAAGCCAAGACTCATGAGTATAAAAGCACAAACATGACATAGAATCACAGGTTAAATAACATGGGGTTTGTTGCTAATGTCTGAAATGAAGGTGGGGGCGGTTTGGCAACTGTGAGATATAATGTTATCTCCAGGTAGATAGTGTCTGTGATGATCACATTAGAAGGATCTTCAACTTGTGTCCATCAAGCATTTGATCAATTACTTACTGGGAAAGAAATTCTTGTGCATATGGTGTCAGTGGTCTAGGATGATTGTAGTGTAAAAATAGATGGGGAAACCAGCAATTTGTCCTGACAGAAACACAGTGATAATAATAATAGGAAGTGTTCGCAGTGTAAATACTGACAGGAAAATGCAAAAGGTTGTCAGATTAGATTCAATAAGCAGGGCTCAAATACATTCTGCCTCTGAGAAATCTACTTCAAATGTAGAGGCTGAAAAGATTAAAAAGAAAAATACTATGTAAAGTCTTCCCAAAGAGTTATGGCATGGTTATATTAATGTGAAAATATTTCGAATGACCAGAAAGTTCATTTCATAATGATTATAGAATCAGCTCATAAAAGAAGATATGGCCAAGACAGACTTAAAGTAGAAGAACTGCAAGCACAACTGAATGAACAGCAAGTATAACCTAGGATTTTAATACTCTTCTCTTGATGAATGACAGAACAGATAAAGGGAATTAGCCACACTGCGGATGGTCAGCACTACCAACAATCACAACCTAATTCACATTTATAGTACATTCTTACAAACAATAGAAACATATATAACTTTTTCAAAGGAACATATCACATTTACCATGATAGATCATTTTGTTGGCAAGAAAAAACTCTTAGCCAGGCATGGAGATTCATGCATATATTTCTAGCAGTTGGAAACTGATGCAGGAGGTCTTGTGTTGAGATCAACTTGAGCTATAGAAAAGGACTCTATCTCAGAAATGAATAAAGAAGTAAATCTTTCAAAATTTAAAAGGACCATAGATACTCATGATGCACTAGACTCTCCAAAAGCTAGAAGAGAGGATGTTGAAAGTTTTCTCCATGTAGAATGATAAATGGGTGTGGGGCTATCCATGTGTAGGATGTCTAAGCCCTAGTGAGTGAGTTTGTAAAGCATTGAGTTCAGTTAGCACTGACCATGTACATAGGAATATGAGGTCACCCACCGGAGCATCGAATCTCCGTGTGTAAGGGTGGCACTAGCTGGCCTCACTGTGTTAAAACAGAAAATTAAGGACTGAATTTGGGAAAGAGATGTTCTGGCAGGGGAGTTGGAGGGTGGATTTGGCCAGGGTACATTGTATAGGTGGTGTATGAAATTTATAAAGAATAGTTACATAGGAAAAGAAAAGGATGATGAATGCTTGGTGTGTGATTTGGGGTTTCATTGTTTGTTTGTTTTTGAACGGTTTGTTTTGTTGTTGTTGTTTAACTCAACAGGAGCTAGGGTCATCTGGGAGGAAGAGCCTCATTTGAGTAAATTGTCTCCATCAGATTGACCTGTGGGGCATTTTCTTGATTAATGATTGATGTGGGAGGTCCTAGTCTACTGTGGGCAGGAATGCTCCTGGGCAGGTGGTCCTAAGTTGTATAGAAAAAGCACACTAAGAAAGTCATGGGAGCAAGCCAGTTAGAAGCATTCCTCTGTGGCTTCTGCTTTACTTCCTGCTATGAGCTCCTGCCTTTCATGACTTCTCTTCATGCAGGACTGTGAGCTGAAAGGAGAGGTAAACTCCTCTCTTTCCAAGGTGCTTTTGATCATGATGTTTACCAGAGACTAGAAAGCAAACCAGAGTGCCAACATGATAGGTAACATTTTCCAGATGAGATTGCAGTACAAGGTGTGTTTGTGGGGAAGCATCACATGGTGCCCTATCAACAGGTCTGCTTTTGTGATTTGTCATACGTTAGTCCAGAAAGAATAATGCTAAATTTAGTTTTAGCAAGTAGAATGAATCTTTAATCAAATGAGTAAACAAACAGATAAATGACTTACTAAACAAGATCTCTACCCACAGTGGGAATTACTCTAGAAATGTAGGGCTTAAAGCTTTCACTCCTATAGTAGTTGAAAGCCAAACAGGACTTTAAACAGCCCATGTGTCGAGAGAGAAGCTAAATGGTAAATTATTAAGTATTTTAATATGAACAAAAATAAAATGTTTCAAAATGCATAAATGTTTGAGATATCACTGAAACAGAATTTAGTAAATACTTTCCATTTTCTGTTATTCCTGTTGGCATTTGAATGCCAATGTCTTCTGAGATTCTACCAGAACCTTTCTCTAAACAGACCTTAACAGTATTCTAGACCTTGTCTAGCCTGCTTCTCTGAAGGTTTATGAATTCCTTAAACAAACTAGTTCCAAAGACATAAGAAACACTTAGTCAAGTCTAGTCAGTCACAGAAGTGACTTCACTCTGGATTCAGGTTTCTGGGCCAGTTACTTTTGCATTACTATGTACAAATTCCTGCAGAAACACAGACACATTGTGCTTATGATTCCATTCATTATATAGTGAAGAAGGCATGGCAGGGGATCTATTCATTACAGTGGAAAGGGTGTGGCAGGGAAATCCACTCAGTACAGTGGTGAGGGTGTGGCAGAGCATGGTAGTTCATGTCATTACATTTAGGAAGCAAAGGGAAGGAATCTGACCAAAGATCAAATGTAGTCTTCAGAGTCAGACCTCTAGTGACCTCCCCCACTAGCAAAGACCCACCCCCTAATGTTTCTACCAGGTCCCCAAATAGAGTCATCAGATGGTGACCAAGTATCCAAGATATACTCCCTTGGGGGAACATTCACATTCAAGGCATAATACCTCATGAAGGTAGTCATAAACATGTTGCCTAGAATGTTAACAAATCTAACCTACCGTATATAATGAAGATGGTATGTGCATACACTGTCTGGTGCCAGGATTTTGAATTTTATTGAATTTTCCAAGACCTAAGTTGAAGTTCTCAACTGCAATTCCTATAATAACTAACTAAGAGGGAAGAAGGTATGGGAATTTCAACAAATGTAGAAGTAATGTTTAACAAAATCTCATACCCATTTCCTAATTAAAAAAATCTCAGTTGGGCTGGGGTTGCAAACAGGAGGACCAGAGATTGATCCCCAGCACCCATGTAAAAGTGAGGCCCACTGGCCTGTCTGTGTAATCCCAGTATTGGGGAGCCAGAAACTGGAATCGCTAAGTAGGAAAGATTGACTGGGTTTCAGGCCAGGCCAGTGAGAGATTCTGTCTCAAAAACAGTGATGCATGTCTAAGTTACAACACTCAAGGCTGTCCTCTGGATTGCACATGAACATTCTCACACACAGGCACAGGTGCACCCCCTAGCCCCCCCCCAACCCATGACATCAATTTAGGAAACAGATCTAAAACTTAACAAAAACTGAAGTTTCCCAACAATTTTTTAAGTTGCTTTTCGGTTGTTGTGTTGTTGTTTTGTTGTTATTGTACTGTTGTTATTCTCTTCTTAGAATCTGGTCAGGAAGTTCCATGTCATTGGTCAGGTGCTTTCTCCTCTGAAATGCTATTTATCCACCCAGGAGCCTCTGTTTACAGAGGCCAGTGGTGGTGGATGGAGACTGTAAATTATGGGCTGATTTTTAAGCATGAAGGTGATAAATGAACAGATTTTCCCCCAGATTGCTGAGCAAACAGCAGTAGAGCAAACTAATGTAAAGATTTAATCGTGATTAATCTCTTGATTAAAATAATTAATCTTGGTTAATTCTGCATTTAATCATTTCTTTTTATCAATGTCTAACATGCAGCTTTATAGAAATATTCATTTAGACTAATGGATATTTCATTCCTCCAATTAGTCTGTTTATTCTGAGCTCCCAAATGCCTTAAATTCCAACTCTTGCATGTACAGGAAATCCCAGTTGCATCATCTGGGCAGGGTGTTCCTTTTATACCAAAGAAGTCCTTGCCATGTTTGGTTGAGGAAAAGATAAAGTTAAAATCTCTCACAATGGCTGAAGAAGACTTCCTGAGTGTTTCTTATTAAACATTTGTTAAAGGGCCACAAGTTTTACACTGTTTGCTGCTTGTGGTGTTAAAAACTACAGTGTGTGTTTTATCAGAGTTCACAATTTATTCTTTTGCATCTAATGTCTGGTGAGTCCTCTAACATAGACTTATCTTTCCTGAGTCATCACGGAGAAGACAGACGTTCAGAGTGGTAACATGCCTTCTCAGAATTATATGGCAGAGGACAAAGGTAACATTGTATTGGTCCTGGCTTCTCAGAATCTCTTGCTCTCTGCTTGTTGGAATAAGCTTCATAAAAAGCAATAGTGGTTTTGCAGAGGACCCAGGTCTGCAAATTCTTAATAAGTATACTGAGAAAGGCTGAACACTCACTGGACCTCAGCAGCTGTCTTGAAGTAGCTGGAGACCGTTCCACCCCCCCCCCTTTTTTTGTTTTTTCAAGACAGGGTTTCTCTGTGTAGCTTTGGAGTCTATCCTGGCACTCGCTCTGTAGACCAGACTGGCCTCGAACTCACAGAGATCCCTCCTGAGTTCTGGGATTAAAGGAGTGCACCACCAACTCCTGGCTCTGTTTACGCTTTTACTCTTGGTTTATTTATCAACTCCATGCTGAACACTTTACAGGAGTCAAGATCACACCATGAACAAGAGGTTTAAAACTGTGCCTTCTGGTCCTTATAAGAATGCTTGGGCTTGGAATTTAGTGTCAGCATCCCCAAAGGAAATTTGCCCCAGGTGCATCTCTAGGATGCACCTGGTAAGAAGGGCTTGCAAAGGGAGGGTGGAAAGAGAGGAAGAGGTGGGTCAGGTTGGGATGGGCCAGGCACAGGTGCTGCTCTGGGTCCCATTGGTAACACCAGCCCCCTCTCCTGCTGGATCTGTTTCACTTTGGCACTTTCCTTCCATCTGAGCTTATCTGGTTTATTTATTGTTCATCTTATTCTTTTCTCTCTCTCCCCACTATAACATCAGCCTCGGGGGAACATAAATTGTATTTTGTTTCTTGCTGTATTCTCTGAACATGAAGCAGTGTTTGGCCTATATCAAAGGCACTGGGTAAATCCTTATTGCTCGAATGACAGGTGAATTGTAGGCTCTAAATGACAGTAACTAACAGCAAGGGGCATTTTTCACTGCACCAACACTACAGGAGCAATTTACTGGTGATCTCTCTCCAATATCACAGCATCCTTGATCACTGCCCCACTTTACAGACGAGAAAACTGACTTACAGAGAAGATGCAAAATTACTTGTTCAAAGTCACTGCCTGTCGGCTGCCAGGGTCACATGACCCCTAGAGCACATGGTCAGTATACCCTTCAGGGTTACTAGGTGCTAAATCATCCCCAAGATAACCTCTTGCCCATGGATGTTGGAAGTGCCCTAGATTTTGGTGTATTTATTTTTTTTATAAATTATATCAGGTTCACAGTAGATCATTGTATGATAAGTTTCTACTTAGTTATTTTGATTTGATTGAGGAATGAGAGTAGTTGAGTGTGGCTGGGAAGGCAGAGCTTGCCCATCACTGTCTCTCTGCAGGAGCTCCCTGTTAGCAGGGAAGGCTGCCCTAGCAGCAGCAGCTCTATAACCTTGGAGAAATCCTCCAATGGAAGAGACATCAGCTCAAAGTCAGGACACCCTTGGAACTGGATAACACTATGATCTATCTTTCATTATGTGAAAGAAAAAATATATTACTGACTTAATCTGACATAGGCATTGTTAATAAGCTGTCTGAGCCACAGAGAAAGTATGTGGCTTATGCAAGGTCACACAACAATATCAATGGAAGTCTAACACAAGCCGGTGGCAGTGAGGCCCACTGCCAACAGCATGGTAAGTTCTATTAAAAAAATGGAAGCATCTCCCCCACACTTCAGATTGGGTCAGAGCACCTCCTGAACCTCCGTCTTATCCGAATCAACCCTTGCTCAGATCTCTCCTTTGGATTTTTATATGAGGGGTTTGGTTCCTGTCTGTGACATAATAAGACACACCTTTTTAATATAATTATTTAAGATATTTCACAACATGCTCATTGTTCTAGTATCTCAGTTTAACTCTTTGCCATATTATAGCATCAACTGGGATCCCTTTTCCTTAAAATGCCTCAGTATAGTCCTCTAGCCTCATATAACCTTCATCTGTTATTCTGCTGAAGTATATGTCAGCAAAGTCACTAACTCAGAATTGTAAACTCTTGGACTATGTGCAGAAAATGATCTAAGTCAAACTTTGGCTTCTGAAGAGGAGGACACTGAGGCCAGGATAGGCAATGGGACTTAGGTCACACAGCTGGGCAGCTGAACTGCTTTGTTTCCTTTTACCCATGTCTATTTACCTGGAGTAAGACCTGCCATGCAAACCTAAGCCTTCTCTGATTTGGTCTGTTTTTTGTTGACATCAATAAAGACCCAAAATGTATTTATCATAGTTCTTTAGGCTAGGAGCCCCAGAACAAGGCAGTGGTTTCTGTAGTCTCTACTTTGGGTTGTCTCTTTCTTGCCCTGTCTACCAGAAGGAAGGGACTCTGTGAATTCACGTTGTGGAAGACAGAAATCACATAGATGTTTCAGAAAGCTTCTTTTATATGGGCCTAGGTGTTGAGCCCCATGGCCTCACCACCTCTTAAAGTCCCACACCTTGGTGTTGTCTTACCATGCTGACAACATCTGAATTTTGGGACTCACTCCAACTGTTAGTACCTTCTGTGGTGATTTGTGTGAGAATGGCCCCCATGGGCTTGTCTGTTTGACTACTTGGTCCCAAGTTTGTGCAATTAGGAGGTGTGGCCTCGTTAGAGGAAGTATGTTATGGGGGTGGACTTTGAGACTTCAAAAGCCTCTGCCTATCTCCAGTGCACTCTCTGCCTCCTGTGTGTGGATTGTGAGCTTTCAGAAACTGGCCCAGATAGTGCCTGCTGCTATGCTCCCCACCAGAGGGTGATGCACTCCTATCCCCCAATTAAATCCTTCCTTCTAAAAGTTGTCTTGGTTATGGTGCTTTATTACATCAATAGAAAAGACACTAATACAGAAGTTGGTACCAAGGAGCAAGCTATCACTCTGATGGGCCTAACCATTCAGGTTTTTCTGAATGGTTAGGTTTCTGTTTGTTTATTTTGCCTTTTTCAACTTGGTAAACCAATGAGTTTATTGGCCTTACTTATAGGAGTAGGGTGAGAAGTTATTTGTAAGAGTATGAATGACTTAGAGCCAGCTGCATCACCAGCATGATGACCATTGAAAGATGTAAACCTGAGTTTCTCTACATGACTGACAGGCAGCTCAACTAGTCCAAAGAATGTCTCTTCCAACTAGTTCTGTTGTTCCGAGTCTCATTGCCACATGTACAACCTTGGGGAAGGAGGTGCCTAGTGCATCTGGTCAGTTTCAGGGACATCCTGAAACTTCTGAGTTTATGTTCCAGTCTTTTTTTTTTTTTCCTCCATTTTTTAAATTTACACAATAGAGTACTACTCATTGGGAAAAAACAATGGAATCTTGAAATTATTTTGCTTTTTTGAGGAATGTGGAAGACTTTGGGACTTTGGACTAGAAAGGTGGTTGAAGACTATTAGCAGAGCTTAATGGGCCAACCCAGTAGAAGTCTCAGGGACAGTCATGCTGAGAGTTATTCAGACTGTCAAGGTCCTGATCAAGAGGTTTCAAAGAGGAACAATATTACTAATGAGCTAAAGACCATTCTTGTGATATTTTGAAAAATAATTGACCAATTTCTTTGGCAGAGAAGTTTTAAAGATAACCTAATACTGACTTTGTTGCATAGTTATTGGGGATCAATTCTATGCAAATCTATAGTAAAAAGGAGTAAGTAGTGCAAAAAGAAGTACAAAATGTACAGTTTGAAGAGAAAACCAACCCCAGGAAATTTGATGTTAGAGCCAAGACTTGTGCTGATAAAGAGGAGAGGATTAGAGAAACCTGACCCTTATTAGGATAAAGGGGGAAGGGACATCCTCAGGACCAAACTCCACTGGGCTAAGCTTTTAACCTGTGAAAGGAAAAGGCCTAAGGATTTTTCTGCTCTTAAAAAATAGCAACAAATGAAAGCTGCTGCATTTGTGATTCAAGCTTGTGTGTGGGAATGGGGGGGTTGGGGGTGTGGTTCACCCCAAGTTGGTCACCATTTAGTTCTGGCCTGGGAGTCACCAAGGATATAGGAGTAACAAAGAGGTTATGGAATTTTCATGCATGGAGGCTCAGAGAAGCTGTTGAGTGGAGCTGTGAAAGTGAAGCCTGGGTTGTGTTGGAGACCCCAAGATATTGGTGATGCCAGAGCTGGGGATACCTGCCTTGGAGAGCTAGTTTCAGTATTGCTTTGTTCCAGTATTCCTTCACTATGCCCTGATTCCTCTCTTTTGGAATATAATGCATATTCTGTGCCATTGTATGTTGGAAGTGTATAATTGGCTTTTTGATTTTAGAGGAGGTTGCAATTAAGAGGTTGTCTTGAATATCAGAATAGACACTTGAGGAATGAGATGAAATGTATTTTGATCGTGGTTTGGCCATAAGCCTCTGAGGGCCAAGGAGTGGAATGTGGGGCGTTGAATGAGAAAGACCCTTATCGGGTTATTTGTTTAGATGTTGGATCCCCCACTGTTTGGGAAGTGTCTTAGTGTGGGTTTCTAGTGCTGCAACAAAACACACCACGAAGAAAGCTGCTTGAGGAAAAAAGGGTTTATTTGGCTTACACTTCCATAGCACTGTTCATCACTGAAAGAAGCCAGGACAGGAACTCAAACAGAGTAGGAACCTGGAGGCAGAGGCCATGGAGGGGTTCTGCTTATTGGCTTGCTCCCTGTGGCTTGCTCAGACTACTTTTTTATAAAACCCAGGACCACCAGCTCAGGGACAGCACCACCTACAATGGGCTGGGTTCTCCCCCATCATTTACTAATTAAGAAAATGCCCTACAGTCTTGCTTACAGTCTCATCTTATGAAAACATGTTCTTAATTGAGGTTCCCTCTTCTCATATAGCTTTAGCTTCTGTCAAGTTGCTACAAAATTATCTAGCATAGGAAGGATTAGGAACCTTTTGAAGGAGTGTGTCATAGGGGTAAACTTTGAGACTTCCAAAGCCCCCTTGGTCTCCAGTGTTCTCTCTGCTTCCTGATGAGAGGTCCCAGCTGCTGCTCCAGAGCCACACCTTCCTGCCTGTTGTCTTGCTTCCCAGTGTGATGGTGACAGACTCTAAGCCATCTGAAACTGTACGACCTAAATAAACACTTCCTCCTATAAGCTGCCTTGGTCATGGTGTTTTATCACTGCAATAGAAAAGAAACTAATACACACTCTAATACCACCTTGTGACCAACAGGCTTCTTGAGTGCCCAGCTCTACTGACTAGGACCTTGTACTAAAGGAGCCAAATGCCAGACAGAGCCACATTTGCTTGATTGCTGCCACACAGAGAAAGAATATGGTGTCTGCATCGTCTGCAGAAAACTGGTCAGATATATCTGTAGTAGCCTGCAATTCTCCTCAGTTGTACCTGCTACTACCAGAAGACATCAGGGCTTCTGCAGCCCCTCAGTGTGGACCCACACCAGGGACTCTCCAGGGAGCTTCAGCACTGGACTGAGGATGCATCATCACTTCTTGTTCTGACACTTCTATCATTTTAGACTGAGCAGCTACTGGGTTCTCAGCCTCTGTAGCATTCAAGCAGCCATTGAGGCACTACTAAACTTCTTGCTGTGTAAGTCAACATAATAATATGATATGTATTTATGTAATACATAATACATCCCATGTATATATAAGGGGTATGTGTGTATGTGTGTGTGTGTGTGTGTGTGTGTGTGTGTGTGCGTGCGTGCGCACGCGTGTGTGTGTTCTGTTCTTCTAAAGATCTCTGACTAAAACACTTGGCATTTTATTTCTTTTTCCCCATTTGAGTTCTTTTGAAATTAATGATCCCACATGGCCATGGAAAAAGAAGAGACCCTGTACAGCCTTAGAATTAAGGGAAGCAGTTATCTCTCTTGGAAGGTGGTTCACTCTCCAAGTCTAGACTTTGTGAAGAAAACTGTTCTGTTGCCTCACCATTGGAGTAGGTGCAGTGGGCTGAGGTGGCTGTGGGCTCAGGCAAGGGACTGAGGGGCTGCCTGACTATACTATAAGCAGTGGCTACCTGACTAATATACTATAAACAATGACTACCTGAATATACTATAAGCAGTGGCTACCTGACTAATATACTATAAACAATGACTACGTGAATATACTATAAGCAGTGGCTGCAGCTTTTCTCTGAATTGGACTTTAGGACTCTTACAGCTACTTTCAGTCTAGCGCATTGGAATTCTGTGCTGATTTTTTTTAAGCAAAATCCTGAGAAAATGCCAGGTGCTCCAAGTGACTGTCAGAATCATTTGGAATGACCAATAGCAGCTGTGTTTTAGCTTCCCTCAGAGATGTTTTTAAGGACCTATGGTGGTAATGGGACAAGAGATGGAAACACTGTGTTTAGAGGTTTAACAAGGAAGAATATACTGAGGAGTCCCTTCTTCATGTCTTCTAAAAATATTGTTGCATGTATATATGACATATGTGCATGAGCACAGGTATGTGGAGGTTAGAGAGCAACTTGAGGGAGCTGTTTCTCTCCTTCCACAGTGGAATCCCAGGATCAAACTCAGACCACAGGGTCTTCATGGCAAACATCTTTACCCACAGACATTTTTCCAGCCCTTGTCCATCTTTTGATCATAAGCTCCTAGGTCAATATTTGAGCCCTGGGACACCAAAAAACATCTTATCATGACTGTAAGATTTAGAGGGGACTGAGCTTCCCCCCACAACAGGGTCCGTGAAGGAGCATGTCACTTTGGGTTGGCAGCAGTGGAAAGACTCTAGCAGTGATGGGTGATGCAACTAATGTATTGGCTTCTCTTTCCTGTCTCATGGCCCACTAGGGCCTCTAGCCTAAAATAGGAACATCAAAAATTTTCAGAACTGTGTCTTTAAGAAGAGAAGGACCCAGACTCTCTTTTGATGACACATAGAAAGGACAGTGATTGGCTCAGTTTCTGCCAGGCTAGAAAGAAGATCTGTGATGCCCTTCTCTTTTAAGAGAAAATGCAAGATATGCTTGCTGGAGGCAGGATGTTGGTGCAGATAACCTGTTGCCTCACTTGCTCTAGACACATCTGAAACTAGGCCACCTGAGTGGATTCAAGGCCTTTGGGTCTGCTGACTTTCCCAGGACTGTCACCTTTTAATTAAACCCACAACCCTTCCCATTCAAAGGGTGCAATTGCAGCTTTGAGATCCATGAGATAAGTAGATGTTAAGTCTCCTTGGCATCTGAATTCAGAGCCAGTTGTGCTGCATGCTGGGTTGGGAGAGTGGGTCTCTGGAGCTGTAGGGCAAAGGGGAAGTGGATTAGGGGATATGTGTGCCATTTACAATTCTGAAATTGAATTCTTCCTGGCTGGGGACTCGTCACCCTATGGAGACAGATCAATGTTCAGAGCACAAGGCAAACTCATGCTGGGTCTCTGTACTAGCCCCGCCCCTTGACTTTTGATAGTTAGTTGTTCAATCAATAAATAATTACTGGGCCCCCTGCTGTACTCTGAGCTCTTGGCTGGAGATTTATTTATTGGTACTAAGTTCAAACTGTGCAGGGGGCACTGGATAGGTCTTCATTCATTTGCAAATACTTTCTGAACTCCCATTATTGTAGCTATAATTATTGCCCAAAATAATGCTATATTTTTGTTAGGTGTTTTTCTAAATGGGTTAAACCTATTTGGGGATTTGGTTCTTCCAATAGCCACAGGAGGCCAATGTTGTCATTATCCAGACAAGGAAAATAAAACCTGCAGAGAAGAGAGCTAGTGACAGCCCAGAGGTTGAGTTCAGGTAGCATGCAACAAGAGAAGCAACCAGTCAGGAAGCTTGACACATCCCTGGCAGTGCTGAGCTCACATCAAGGCATGCCAATAAAATAAGACTGTAGCTGCATTGAAGCCAGGGTGTAGACTCTACACCACTTCAGTCCACAGATCATATCTACTGTCCAGTAGCTTACATCTTGCAAGTTGTTTATGCTCTTTCTGCTTCATTTTTCTTCAAAGATGAGAAAACCTGATAGTTTAGATGTGTAAGATTATTATAAGGACCAATTTCAAGATGGCACAGACTGTGTGCATGCCACCATGATCCATGTGGTCATTGAAAAAAAATGTGTAACTTTTCAGTAATAACAGTCACTACCCAGCCCTGAAAATTCATAGTTTAATCAAAGAGAAACTTTACATGCTGAAGAGGTTATATTCTAACTAACTTGTATATAAGAAACTAATAATGGCAAAGTGACAACCAATTTTAAAATACAGCAATAACAGTGATACCTTTCAATTGTCACAACTTTTTGAGGTAAAATAAAGCATATTATTATCTCAATATGATAGTTGAGAAAATAAAGGTTCAGAAATGAGGATATTGTTATAATAATAATCATGGTAATAACACATAGGTTCTGGTTTGTTCTATGACAGGCTCTTACCTGACAATTTAAAACCATGACATAATATTAGCCTATTTTACAAATAAGAAAATGAAACAGAGAGATCACATGCCTTGAGATGGGTCACAGCACTAACAAACGCAAAAGTCAGGGCTTGAGTCACATCTGTCCTTTTCTATCAGGAGATTTCTCCAGCATTCTTATTGGCAGTGCTGAAGGACTTAGGGTCTCTATTCACCCATGGTTGACCAGGTGAGTCCAGGTTAGCTGCTGTGTAGTCAGGTCTTCCCCAAAACAACAACCCAGCTTCTAGGGAGGGACAAAGTCTTACATGACACACATGGGTACTGATTTATAGAGCTATGAAAGCACTGAGTACTCTTAATGGGGTATGTTGAGTGTAGTAAAATAGTGATCAAGTAATGGCGTTATGAGAAGGGACACAGAATTAGAGCCTAAACAAAGTCAAGTGTGGACCATGACAACACGGTGGGGACATTAAAGTGGCAAGAACAAGGGCAGCTCCTTCATCAAACAGGAGAAAACGGCTGGAGGCAGAGCTGACTGAGAGGTAACAGCCAAATCAGGCATCCATGTCTCATCCTAAGGGTCTGTGTATCAGCTGGAAGGTTTGAGGAACCCTGGACGTGCGCTGTGGACCCACCACAGAGACTGAGAAGCATCGAAGCACCCAGATTTCTGTGTTTATGCTCAGAACTTCTGGGCTTATGGCTTTCATTCTCAGAATTTCTAGGCAGCTTCAGTTGACTTTATTATTTATTGATTTAGTTAGGCAAGGATTTGAATTAAGAATTTTGGCACATGTTGGGCAAGCCTTCTGCTAACTAACTATACATCGCCAGCCTTCAGGAATATTTGTAGCATGCAGGTGTGGGAGACAAGTAGGAAAGGAGGAGGAAACAAAGTTTTCTTTGGGGTTCATCATTTTCACTGGGGGAAGAAATTCGAAACGGGATTTTCAGCTGTATCACCCCCCAGCAGGAGCTTGCAGACTAGACTGGTGTCTAGCTGCCAGGGAGTGTGGGGGATTAAATCAGATAGCTAGCCCTTTGCTGGGGCTCGGCATACGTGAAAGCATGGAAGAATGGATATTGAACTGGGACTAATTATACACAGCTCTCATTTTGAGGACCTTTAGAGTTGTGTGTGTGTGTGTGTGTGTGTGTGTGCGCGCGCGCGCGCGCGCGCGCGTGCGTGCACGCTCATGTTATGAGGATTGAACCTGGTCCTTGTGTACATGTGACAAATACATCTCCACTGACATACATCCTCAGCCCCCTACCTTGGAAAGAATTTTGACAGATAGTTATAGATTTGTACCCCATTCACCCTTTCCTGGCTATGTGAGCATGATCATTCTATGTTCTCATCTTTAAGAAAAGAACTGAGATAAGAACATGAGGCTCATATCTGAGACTTGGCAGATGTGTGTGTGTTAAGGTAGGCTTTCACATTCACATAAAACAGTGCCTGAGTTTTAACATCCTTTGTCACTTTCTACCATGCAATTGAAAACTATGCCTGTGACTATTTGTGTTACTCACAGTCCATGCACTGACTGACACCAAGGATAGAAGAGTTTTTCAAAGAGGCTGTGTCCTGAATGTTCCCAAGTCTTGGTTCATTTATTTGTCACATGAAATAGTGGCATCACATTAAAGCCAGGTATGACCCCAACACTTGAGAGGTGAAGAAGGAGGATTATCATGACTGTGACGATACCCTGGACTACATAGTATGGTCCTGCCTTAAAACAAAGCTTCACATTATAAGATTATGGAAATGTAAAATGGTCTCTCAACATGTTATAAGACAGGCTAAACATAGTGTCCAACTTTGGGCCATGCATGGGTGGGCTTATGACCTACAAACCAACTGAAGATATGATTTTACAGCAACATGACCTAATATAGTTGGGAAAAAGCAAGAGAGGAAATGAAGCTAAATAAGCATCCTGTCTCATCTGGAGTGAGTAAGACTTTTTCTGCATTTTCTACAGAGTTGCAACATGACAGATAGCAGTCTATTATGAAAAAATCGGGAAAACAACAGTTTCTTTTTTAATTTCCTTACTGCAGATGTCTGTTTCCTTCACCTGCCGCCTTTTCTCCCCAGAATCAATCACAGGTTATTTTGGTGTCTCCATGCTTTTATGCTGAAATCAACGCCCCAGATATAGATGCAAATATTGTTTTCTTTGTCAGAGGCACCTCCCACGCTTACATGGCTACTTAGCTACTACCAGTCTCTCCTGTGCTTGTGCAAGCATCTATTTTCTATCAAGGGGCATGCCAGCTCCTGACTCAGTTCCCTAGTATGGGGGCAGGGTTGGGGTTGGGTGAAGGTACAGCCATCCTTGGTTCTGAAATGAAGTTTTACACCTCCCTGCCATTCATTGCCCACAACACCAACACTCTGGGGAAAGGACAAAGTATTGAAGAAGGTGGCATCATTCTGATCCTCTTCAATTGTCCTCAGGATTCCCAACAAGCCCTTCTGAGCCCCAGAGTTCAGTCTGATGTAACTGAGGAAGCCACTTGTCAGTCCACTGACCTCACTCAAATCAGTATTAAGCAAGGCTCTTCCTAGTGGGAGAGAAATGATGCAGGTGATCAGAAACCATGTGCCAGAGAAACCTTTGGCCATACAGATACAGATACAAGGCTCTCCCTGATCATCATGCTTATGCCAACTGTAAAGCTGTAACCATTATTCCATTTTTTTCCATGTCTCCCCCTGAACATCACCTCATTCCTTCCTTTACTAATTCAACAAACACTGGCCTTGGCTGTAGATGTGTAGGATAGAGATGGCAGATATGTTCTGTCTTTCCTTTAGAGACTCACACTGTAGCATTGCAGCCCAGGAGACAGATAACACAACGACCTTTTATAACCACATTAAAATATGTATTACATACATATAAATACATATATGCACTTGTTCATATGTGTGTTTACATGAGTAATATATGTGTTTCCCACGTGTGTATGAATGTAACGTTTGAGCTAAGGCTTTGATCAAGAAAAAGTGGAATAAAGAACCAGCCTAACTGAGGTTCTTGCAGAAGGCAAAGTGAGTGTAGAATGGAAAGCAGAAGAAGGAAGTGTTAAATACCAGTTACCTCCAGTTACAGAAATGAGGCTGTAGTGTTATGATGATGTGTTCACTAACCACGGCACCAAGCTGGCTAGTGATTTGGGATTATTGTGTGTTTCTGAAGGATTGATGTTTGGGAACTGCTGAGTAAATCAGCAGACCGAGTGATGAAGAGCTTCTTTTAGTTTGGCAAAGCACCTTCTAACTTCCATGGACATCAGAAGTTTCGAGCGTACCTATTCAGGACATACAGAACATTTCCAGAGACACTGACATATGGACAAGAAGCAAACACAGTTTCTACTACCTGGAAAATTGGTCACTGCCTTTCCCTCATCTTCTCCCTCACCCTGACAACTTTAACACCCATCACGCCAAGCCAAATGTGCTACAGTGAAAGAATGTTTAAGAGGAAAGACCAGGGCCAAGGCCACAGTGCAGGGAGCTGGTTGAGGAGGGTCATTTGTGCTATACATTGTGAAAGGTGACAAGAGTTAGGAACAGTGGAGAAAGAGAGCCAGGAATTATTGATGAAAAATACAGAGGAAAGAGTGTTGGGATATAGAGAGTTATAAGTTGAATCCATTCAAATCCTGAGACTTTCAGTTGACATTAGTAGTTAAACTTCCTAACAATGTTTCTCACAAAATAATATTACCATTTTTGTGTGTGTGTGTTTACATCTATGTTCCATGCACACATATATCCTTACATTTAAAACTTGAACACGTGAACACGCGAGTACTTTGTAATGTTGATATTCAAATAGATAAGCTTCTTATGAATCGACCTATATTATTTACAATTTCCCCCACTCAGTATACAGGGATGCTATATATTTCCCAATTAGAAAAAAATGGGCAAAGGATATAAACAGAGAGGCTACCTATGCTGTCTAGTTTTATGTCAACTTGGCATAAGTTAGAGTATTTTAGAAGAAGAACACTCAGGAAAATGCCCCATCAGATTGGCCTGTGGTATATTTCCTTAATTGATGTTTTATGTGAGAGGCCCCATCTCACTGTGGGTGCTGTCAACGCTGGGCAGTTGGTCCTAGGTGCTATGAGAAAGCAGGCTGAGCAAGCCCGGAAGAGAAAGACAGTAAGTAGCATTCCTCTGTGACTTTTATTTCAAGTTCCTACATTCAGGTTCCTGCTCTGGCTTACCTCAGTGATAGATTTATATGCTGTAAGGTAAAATAAACCCTTTTCTTTCCATGTTGCTTTTGTTTATGGAGTTTTTCATATCAATACAAGCTTTAACTAAACACCAACATGGAGGCAATTTAAATGGTTCTCAAAATACAAATCACACTAAAGTTTATTCAAAATTTAAGAAAAATGATATTTATTATTTAAATAAGCCTTGAGAAATGATTCATAAAGAATGAAATATACACATTTTCAGTACACAGATTAATCGCAATGACCACTGCAATCACACATTGAGTATTTTAATTGCTACAAGGATGTCTCCTTACATTGTCTATACTTTTCAAGTATATCTAGGAAACCACTGAACTGCTTCCTGCTACTAGGACATATTTGTTTTCTCCAGTTTGCATAGAGAGGTCCCGACATAGAATTTTGAAGCCTGGCTTTTGGTCTTTGCATGTTTTAGGTTCTTCCAAGTACACATGTGAGATGTTTGTTTACAACAAATGTTTGTTTACATCTATCCTAGTCATAACTCATTTCCACATTGGGGCTCTATAGCTGCTCTGCCCATGCTCAGACATCACCATGGCCCTGGGTGGCAATGAAGCCGCCCACCTAAGCCTGCTACTCATCTCTTTCACCTCTTCAGATATGCCTCTGTCCATAGGACACAAACCATTCTCTCTCTCTCTCTCTCTCTCTCTCTCTCTGCTCTCTCTCTCTCTCTCTCTCCTCTCTCCCATATCACTCTATACATTTGCTCACTATAGTAGTGCCTGTCTGTCTGGAGCAGTGCCTCCTGGGCCAGTGTTTTCTCTTCAGAGCCCTGGACAGACCACTCCAGGCATGCATGTGGGTCACCTTGTCCCACTTAGACTGTCATGGCCCTAGGCAGGATCATGAGATCATAATAGTGTCCAATGGTGTGGAGGTGTTGCTGGAGTCCTCTAGAGAGCTTGGGCTGGAAAGCTTGGGCTGCCATCTGTTGAGTTCGGCCAGCACCAGCCACATAGTGTGGGGGGAAGGGTGGGGTGGGAGTGTGGGGGTGTTGCTGGAGTCCTCTTGCACTAGCCACTAGCACCAGGCTAGAAAACCTGAGCTGCAATCCATTCTAGCTTGTTACTTTTTTTTTTTTTTTTTTTTTTTTTTTTTTTTACTTTTGAGACAGAGTTTTCTCTCTGTGTAGTCCTGGCAATCCTGGAACTTACTTTGTAGAGCAGTAGACCAGGCTGGCCTCAAACTTACAGAGATTTGCCTGCCTCTGCCTCTGCCTCTGCCTCTGCCTCTGCCTCTGCTTTGCAAGTGCTGGGATTATAGGGGTGCACCACCACCTCCCGGCTGTCTTGTTACTCTTATCCCTAGCTTCTCTGTGCAGAGCCTTTGCAAGGTCTTTTTCTTCCTAGTTAGTTGCAAGTAATTGTGTCTGAATTTGAAATGCTGTCCTAGAAATCCTAGGGTTGGATCTATTGTTTCAGCTGAGAAGTTGGTAATTAATCACCCTGCTCCTCACCTGGAGACAATCTACCATTTTCCTCCAGCTCACCCAAGTGTTCCTTTAGCCTTGGTTTTCAGCAGCTGTAGTAATAACAGTGGGATTTCCTCGTGTTCCCACGTCTTAGTTATGCAGCTCTGGTCTTTGCTCATTTTTATTTTTCTTCTTCATTAATGACATTTTTCAATTTTGCTTATTATACTTTCAACTTTTGAGTCTTTCTATTCAACTTTCTGTTGCTTCTTTTCTATAGTTTTCATTTATCTGTTAGGTTTTCCTGTTTTGCCTTTAGCTGTTGTCACAAGTTTTATTAACTCTGATCAAATTCTAAAACCAGCTTTGAAGTCTTTGCTAAGCATATAATCAGAGCCCACTCAGATGTTCTGCACACAGGACTTTTGTTCCCATTTCTTGTTTGGCTTGTCTGGTCATTTTTTTTTTAATGAAGAAAATGTTTAATAACTCTGGATTCTCTTTTCTTCTCTCTGCAATGTTATTAGTGGCACTATTGTTGTCGTTATTGACAATTAATTTGCCTGAACTCAAACTGGAGATTCTCCATATATGCAGCCATTGGTATCTTGGATCCACTTTAATTCTCTTCAAAAAGATATTCAAGACCCAGAACAAATTTCAGTTTATATTATACATGAACAAAAATTTTGCTAGGCTAAGTATATTGTAATGCTATTTAGGGAATTTGAAATAAAAGTGCAAATTTTCCCTAAATTCATCATTAAAATCAATTGTAAATCACTGAAATGAATTGTTTATTTGTTTTTATGCTTTTACTAGCATACATATATTTCATTATGTGGAATTTTCAAATAAAATGTGTTTTTGTTTCTTCTTCTTCCCTTCTCCCTCTCTGACCCCTCCTTGTTCCTTGTACCCTTCCATCCATTCCCCAACCACCTCAGTTTTCAAGACTCAGGTCCCATTGCCTTCCCTCTGTGACTCTATCCTTACTCAGAGAGCTTAGAAGCCAGCCAATGATTTTTAGAGAAACTGCTCTGAGCAAACAATGTGTTACTGGGAATGGGGTCAGCCACGGGGCACCCATACACAAGTGTCACAGGAAATTACCCTTCTCCCCTTTGAGGCAGACCTCTCTGGTGTGAGTCTCCACAAACAGGCCACAATTTCAGTAGGGCCCACACTGAGAGCCAGACTCAGCCATGTCAGACCTACTTCTAAAATCCCACCTCTTTGAACTGCCTACTGAGTCCCACTTGTAACCTCCAAGTCTGCACTCTGTCACATGGCTGCATTTCCCAGCGTCTCCAGGCAAAAGCCCATTGATGTGGTGCAACATCCTGAAGCTAGAACATTCTTTTCCCAAATAATCTCCATGTTTGCTTTTATAGTTAATGTAAAGATGGTCCTTGACTTACAATGGTTCAACTTACTATTTTCATTACCATAGTGGAAAAGCAAAACACATTGAGTAAAAACTGTATTTTAAATTTTGATTTTGACTCTTTCCTGGAATCGCAATATTCCATAGAGAACTTTCTTGTCATATTGGCCAGTGACATGGGCCATAGCTCCCGGGCACCTCCATTATGAGGGGAAATAAACAAGGCTCCGCAGAGGTCTGTGTTCCTGAGTGGCATTACATGTACTTCCAATTTACTGTGAGTTGATCAGGATATAACCCTGTGAGGACACGGCTATACTTTACAACTCTCTCTACGCCAACACTACCACATCTCCTTTACACAAACTCCTATT